>NC_057798.1:551878782-551887690 GCF_018294505.1 Triticum aestivum | reverse complement strand
GCTCACTGTTCATCCAGAGGCAGCATTGATTGGCTTCAGTTAGCAGCAGTAGCAAAGGAATCGCTCGATCGAGTTCAGTTAACAGCCATCGATCGATCGCTCGGGTTTAGTAACGCGTAGCGTGTAGTGCAATCGCTCAGGTTCAGTTAGATCCCAACGCCTCGCTCGGGTTCAGTTAGAGCCAACGCCTCACACACATGCGCATACGTGTACGAGAGAAATGCGCATCGCTCGGCCCCCGACCACCCACAGTAATCGGGAACTCCTCAAAATTTTCCTCGCCCTCGCTTCTACCATGGTTTTTTCCGTCATGGACGGCCCAAAGAATGTCATGCAACTGTGTCTCCGGCCCGCCCAGGATGAAAAGCCCATTTTCTGTCATGATTTATTGTCATAGAAGTAGGAGCCCACCACATCTATGATGATACCGGGTTTTTTCACAATTATCATCATAGAAGTGTCATAAGTATGACAGAAAAAAATCCGTTCGGCCCAAAATGTCACGGATGTGTCTTTTTTTGTAGTGTTGGGTCCATTCTTTGGCTTCTACCCGGCAACTGACTTACTGGGCGCGGCAACTCCCTTGCGGTCCTTCTTGAAGTTCTTCTTTCCCTTGCCTTTCTTGAAACTAGTGGTCTTATTCACCATTAACACTTGATGTTCCTTTTTGATCTCCACCTTTGCTGATTTCAGCATTGAATATAACTCAGGAATGGACTTCTCCATCCCTTGCATGTTGTAGTTCATCACAAAGCTCTTGTAGCTAGGTGGAAGCGACTGGAGGATTCTGTCAATGACCGAGTCATCTGGAAGATTAACTCCCAGCTGAGACAAGCGGTTGTGCAACCCGGACATTTTGAGTATATGCTCGCTGACTGAACTATTTTCCTCCATCTTACAACTGTAGGACTTGTCGGAGACTTCATATCTCTCGACCCGGGCATGAGCTTGGATAACCATTTTCAGCTCTTGGAACATCTCATATGCTCCGTGTTGCTCAAAACTCTTTTGGAGCCCCGATTCTAAGCTGTAAAGCATGCTTCACTAAACCAGGGAGTAATCATCACTACGCGATTGCCAGGCATTCATAACGTCTTGAGTTGCTAGGAAAATGGGTGCGTCACCTAGCGGTGCCTCAAGGACATATGCTTTCTTGGAAGCTATGAGGATGATCCTCAAGTTATGGACCCAGTCCGTATAGTTTCTTCCATCGTCTTTCAGCTTGGTTTTCTCTAGGAACGCGTTGATGTTGAGGGCAACATTAGCGTGGGCCATTGGATCTACATGATAGATTGTAAAGACAATTTTAGACTAAGTTCATGATAATTAAGTTCATCTAACCAAATTATTTAATGAACTCCCACTCAGATAGACATCCCTCTAGTCATCTAAGTGATACATGATCCGAATCGACTAGGCCGTGTTTGATCATCATGTGAGACAGACTAGTCATCAACGGTGAACTTCTCAATGTTGATTGCATCTACCATACGACTCATGTTTGACCTTTCGGTCTCTCATTTTCCGAGGCCATGTCTGTACATGCTAGGCTTGTCAAGTCAACCTAAGTGTTTCGCGTGTGTAAATCTGGCTTACACCCGTTGTATGCGAACATTAGAATCTATCACACCCGATCATCATGTGGTGCTTCAAAACAATGAACTTTTGCAATGGTGCACAGTTAGGGGGAACACATTTCTTGAAATTTAGTGAGGTATCATCTTATTTATGCTACCGTCGTTCTAAGCAAATAAGATGTAAACATGACAAACATCACATGCAAATCATAAAGTGACATGATATGGACAATATCATCTTGCACTTTTGATCTCCATCTTTGAGGCGCGGCATGATCACCATTGTCACCGGCATGACACCATGATATCCATCATCGTGTCTTCATGAAGTTGCCTCGCCAACTATTACTTCTACTACTATGGCTAATGGTTAGCAATAAAGTAAAGTAATTACATGGCGCTTATATTGACACACATGTCATAAAATAAATTAAGACAACTCCTATGGCTACTGCCGGTTGTCATACTCACCGACATGCAAGTCATGATTCCTATTACAAGAACATGATCAATCTCATACATCACATATATAATTCATCACATCCTTTTGGCCATATCACATCACATAGCATACCCTGCAAAAACAAGTTAGACGTCCTCTAATTGTTGTTGCATGTTTTAGCAAGAACCTTTCTTACCTATGCAAAAGCCACAACGGTGATATGCAAATTGCTATTTACCCTTCATAAGGACCCTCTTCATCGAATCCGATCCGACTAAAGTGGGAGAGACAGACACCCGCTAGCCACCTTATACAACAAGTGCATGTCAGTCGGTGGAACCTATCTCACGTAAGTGTACGTGTAAGGTCGGTCCGGGCCGCTTCATCCTACAATGCCGCCGAATCAAGATAAGACTAGTAACGGTAAGCAAATTGAACAAATCATCGCCCACTACTACTTGTGTTCTACTCGTGCATAGAATCTACGCATAGACCTAGCTCTGATACAACTGTTGGGGAACTTAGTAATAATTCAAAAAAATTCATATGTGTCACCAAGATCAAACTAGGAGATTCTAGCAATGAGAGAGAGAGACAGGGAGTGCATCTTCATACCCTTGAAGATTGCTAAGCGGAAGCGTTACAAAAACGTGGATGATGGAGTCGTGCTCGCGGTGATTCAAATCGCGGAAGATCCGATCCAAGCGCCGAACGGACGGCGCCTTCGCGTTCAACACACATACAGCCCAGGGACATCTCCTCCTTCTTGATCCATCAAGGGGAGGGGAGAAGTTGAGGGAGAACTCCGATAGCACGACGGCGTGGTAGTGGTGGAGCTCGTGGTTCTCTGGCAGGGCTTCGCCAAGCACTACGGAGGAGGAGGAGGTGTGTGGGGGGCGAGGGCTGTGCCAGGGGAAGGGTTGCGGCTGCCCTCCCACCCCCCTCTATTTATAGGGTGAAGGGGAGAGGGGACCGCCCCCCTAGATGCATCTAGGAGGGGGGCGGAGGCAAAGGGGGGAGCTTTCCCCCGAAGTTGGTGGGAGGCGCCCCCACCCCCTAAGGTTTCCAACCCTAGGCGCCTTGGGCCCTTGGGGGAGGCACAATAGCCCACTAGGGGATGGTTCCCACCCATATTCAGCCCACTTGATCCCCCGGAGTAGGTTGCCCCACCCGGTGGACCCCCGAACACCTTTTGGTGGTCCCGGTACAATACCGATAACCCCCGAAACTATTCCGCGACTGAAACTGGACTTCCCATATATAAATCTTCACCTCCGAACCATTTTTGAACTCCTCGTGACGTCTGGGATCTCATCTAGGACTCCAAACAACATTCGTTAACCACACACAATTTCCCATTACAACTCTAGCATCATCGAACCTTAAGTGTGTAGACCCTACGGGTTCGGGAACCATGTAGACATGACCGAGACAGCTCTCCGGCCAATAACCAATAGCGGGATCTGGATACCCATATTGGCTCCCACATGTTCCACGACGATCTCATTGTATGAACCACGATGTCGGGGATTCAATCAATCCCGTATACAATTCCCTTTGTCCAACGGTATGTTACTTGCCCGAGATTCGATCATCGGTATCCCCGTACCTCGTTCAATCTCATTATCGGCAAGTCTCTTTACTTGTTCCGTAATGCATGATCCCGTGGCTAACTCCTTGTCACATTGAGATCATTATGATGATGCATTACCGAGTGGGCCCAGAGATACCTCTCCGTCATACGGAGTGACAAATCCCAGTCTCGATACGTGCCAACCCAACAGACACTTTTGAAGATACCTGTAGTGCCCCTTTATAGTCACCCAGTTACGTTGTGACATTTGATACACCCAAAGAATTCCTATGATATCCGGGAGTTGCACAATCTCATGGTATAAGGAAATGATACTTGACATTAGAAAAGCTCTAGCAAACGAACTACACGATCTTGTGCTATGCTTAGGATTGGGCCTTGTCCATTACATCATTCTCCTAATGATGTGATCGCATTATCAACGACATCCAATGTCCATTGTCAGGAAACCACAACCATTTATTGATCAACGATTTATTCAACTAGAGGCTCACTACGGACATGTTGTGGTCTATGTATTCACACATGTATTATGGTTTCCAGTTAATACAATTAAAGCATGAACAATAGAGAATTATCATGAATAAGGAAATATAATAATAACCATTTTATTATTGCCTCTAGGGCATATTTCCAACAATTGTGTGGGAATGTAAGTGCATCTTTTCTGGTGTGCCTGGTTTCAATTGTTTGGTTTTGATGTCTATCCAACTTATAAACCAGCTACTGTTCAAAGCAAGTTCCGTCTATTTGAGATTTTTTTATAATGCAGAACTGTAAGAATGACCCGAGGACCATCTTTACAATCAATAAATAATGAGTTGCATGTACTATAGGATTTCATGGTTAGCTTTTCATGCCTTAGTTAGCAATTGATGTGTGATTTGAAGGACGCGTGATCAATTGTTCAATTCCCGGATGCAACATTTGTTTGGCAGGTTTTTACTCCAATGTAGTCACTGAGATTGAAGTAGGAGAGAAAGAAAACAGACGTCATTGCATTTTCGGGTTGAGTGGTAGATGTCGCCATACGTTCTTGATCCCCGGATATGACTTGCTTCTTTATGTACTTTTCTTGCCGGTGGAACATATCTCCAACTAATATTCTGTCTGGTTTTAACATGCACTGGTATGCGTCGGTGCTATACAAACGATTTAAAACCCCTTTACACGACGGCATTTGGAACCATCACCTAGTGAGTGTGGGCGATTAGGGGGTCCTTCCCACACGACTCAGAAACCGTCGGGGATAGGGACCCTATAGTACTCCTTTTCATTTGTGGTCGCATTGCCATCGCAGTCGGTATTCTGTGGTGCTACGTTTACGATGCCCGGCCCATCACAAACAGTTCACTATTATAGAACGTGTATGATAAGCATACAATCACACACATTCGCTTTCACAAACCGTATGCGAAAACTAATTAAGAAGATTAGCTAATCGTCGTACGAGTGTCGGATAGGATTACAAAACGTTGGACCGTTGTAACATCGTCGTACACGACAACTAACGCACACGCTATTCTGTAGTGCAATTTTTATGATGCATACTTCATCAGAAACAGTTCATGATTGTGAATCGTGTACGATAAGGCAACTATCGCACATGTTATTCTATGGTGCAACATTTACGATGCATACTTCATCAGAAACAGTTCATGGTTGCGAATCATGTACAATAAGGCAACTATCGCAAACGGTTAGTTTGCCGGCACCATTTGTTATATTGTTTGACATTGCACATGCTTTGCAAAAGGCAACTGTGTGCATGCTTGCACACGTTTCCTCTTTGTGAACCGTCACACATTATGGTGTATATCACAAACGTTTGTATTTTACCAACCGTGTGTGCTGTAACAACCTAGAGAGCATAATTTCACCATAATTTAATTGTTGCTATATCAAATTTAAATTTAAATTTAAATTTAAATTTAAATTTAAATTGAATGTATGCTATAGCTTTATTCATATCCATCAGGTTCAGACAACCAATGAATTATTCAATTCATAGGTACCCATCAAGAATTACATAAGAACCAAATAGAGAATGATGAACCACTGTTGTATACTTGTACTATTAAAGACAGTAAAGAAAGAGGTGAAATACATTCTGGCTGCTGAACAAGGTGAAGTAGAATGCCCATATTGTTCCCTCCTCCATGCAGAAGGCACGTACGACTCTAGTCCAACCCCTTGTGATGGCCGAACGCCCACCCTTCACGGTCTTCATGGAAACATCTAGATAATCATCATGTTCTTATAGAAATACTTTAACCTTTGCATGCCCACCAATCATCTAGTTTGAGAGGTATTCTTTAGTAAACTGCTTTGGAAACCACTGCAAAGGAAAAAAGATTCAGACATTGTCATCTAACACAACTCATTATGGGCAGTAAAAATAAGGCTGCAGAGTTCTTACTTGCCATCCTGTAGTTCGTTGTTGTATTGGATAAAGTGTAAACAAATAGTTTAATAGCCATCTTTTGACCCATTTTACTAACAATCTTTATCAGCTTCCTCACTTGATGTTGGTTCATCGATATCTCATTTTCCCATACGCAAAAAGGGTCGATGTGCGGATCTTTACCAATGGCATATGTACCTAAAAGCACCAAGTTAATATTAGAAGATAAACACCAATTGCACAATGATGTAGTACACCACTCTTATATAATAATATCTTATAACATCCAATATACTCACATATTAGATGAATTAGCATCTTATATTATGGGTCGGAAGGAGTTTATTGCATTCTTACAAATTATCGCCTGATTAACTGCTGCTGTATCCATGGGTTAGAGTTAGTTTGAGCTAGTTTGGGCTCAAATAGCCCTAAAGTATATCTAAACATGAGGGCTAGTTTGAGCTAGTTGCATCTATAACCCACCCAAAAAAACTATCCAACCCAAGAGGTGCTAATTGGAGCTAGTTCTCTTAGTGCATTTATTGTCAATCTAAGTATCTAATCCTGTCATCCAAACACCTCTCTGGATGGAGTTAGTTCAGGGTTAGTCATGAGCTAGAAACTAACTCTAACCTCTAAGCTAAGTTGAATATCCAAACAGGGTTGTGTTGTTGTTGTTGCTGCTGCTCCTCTTCTACGTGTATCTAGACATCATCAGAACATTAAGGTAACACTCTTCCTTGTTGCTATGTAGCCTAGGATTGCATATGTAGACATTAAGTACAGTGCATGTTGCTATGTAGCCTCAGATATATTACATATGGCGCTAGTTAACCTAATGATAAATGGGTTGTAGATATATATTCAGTTAAAAGTCAGATTCACCGATTAGTCCCTTATCAGCCCCCGACCTATATGGTACCAGCTACCGATATCCTGAACGGTGAGCATATATAAGCCATGGGATGAAACTAACCTCGATGGAAAACATCAGTCGTTCCCAAAATTGTCCTGTGTAGGGACATTGAGAAGCATGTTAAGCACAACAGGCTAAACATCAACCAAAATTATCCATGGGAGACAAAATAATCTCCAAAAGCTAGCTTCAGTGTGTAGGTTTAAGCACGCTGGTAAAGAAAAACAAGTGAAAAGGTTTGTTAACTGCAACAGGACTAACATTTAACAACAAGCAAACATAGTCATTCAAACTGGTATTGTGCCGGTCTAAGTACATTGGTTATTGTTAAATAAAAATGGAAGGGCGTGTTTAACTACAAGATGCGGCAACCAGATGTAGTCATTCATGCCCTATTTGTTTCAGCTTCGCTTGGATTTTAATCACCTATGGATTCACTTTAGTGGCGAAGCTGTTTCCGCGGATCAGCTTCACCATCGAAGTGCACTGTGGGGTGCTTCAAGAGATTGCACTAAAAATGACCCAAATCCAGATTCAGCTTCACTGGCAAAGCTGATTCCAAATAGCTGTTTGTTTCGGATTCCAGATTCGGCTTCACTGGCAAAGCTGAACCTGGTCCCAGAATCTGAAACAAACAGGGCCATACTGGTATTATTGCAACTGGTACTGATGAAATTGAATTGCACAATTCATACTTGCACATATAGAACATCACTTTGTGAATAAATGGAATAAATAAGGCATACTACGAACAACCAAATATAGCATTCGAAACTGGACATATGCTAACTACAAACAACAGAACAATCAAAAAACTTTAAAAGAAGCATATGCTAGCTATAACAGGCTTAATAGTAAGCAAATATATGCATTCCTATCGGTATGTTTAAAAATGGATTGATGAAATGTACTGCACAGTAAATAATTGCACATACAGAGCATCGCATTGTGAACAACTGAAATAAACAAGGCATACTGCAAACAACCCGATATAGCAACTAAAACTGGACATATTCTCACTACACTACAAAAGGGACTCGACAAAACAAATCATGGGTTTCCCCCTGTGAAGAGGAACGTCAAAACAAATCATGGGCTTCCTCACATGTCACAGATGGTCTCGTTCCCGTGGGAGAGAACGGACCCTGGATGCGCTCCCTGTTGTCGCAGATGGGCTCCTTCCCCTTGGAAGAGCACGGCTGTAGGGTGCCCTCCCTGATGTCGCAGATAGGCTCTTTCCCCTTGGAAGAGCAGATGGGCTCTTTCCCCTTGGAAGAGCCGGAGAGAGTGCCCTCCTCATGGTCACCGTCGATGAGGTCCGACTTGGAAGCTGTGGATCCCAAGCCAGCGTTGCAGAACGTGTCCTTCAAAAATGACAAAAGGGGCTCAATGGTGATGTAGGATGGCAAGTTGTTGACAGCGAACCAAAGGAGATCAGCGGCGGGGCCATGCATGAGATCGACAGTGGTTGAACCTGAGGGGTTGGGGGCGAGCCACTTAACCTATGACATAGCCCGCATTAGGTCGTCGCTGTCCATGACCTCGATGTTGTAGCCGGAGGAAGAGACATGCCCGCATACTCTAGCCCACTGGTTGAGTTCCTACCGCCAGTAATGGTCGTCAGCTTCCTCGGCGATGTCGGGTGAAGAGACCGCGATACACCTCTTTTGGGCCAATCGCTCCTTGAGCTCCACGGGAAGCGTAGCCGGGCTTAGGCCATGACACTCTGGAATGGGGGATGGGGATGGGGATGGGGGTCTGGGGGAAAGGGGCATTTGGCAAGCATCATCTAAGAAACTCAGGGCGGCGTTGGTATGGAGACCGGTGGGTAATCTGCACGGGCAAACCGGCATATGTTGACGATGGAGGTCTGGCGGCAGCAGCGGGGACCTTGCTAGGGTTTCGAGCGAGGGAGGGTGTGTGTGTGTGCAAGCGCCCGAGGAGGTTTTGGTGTGTGTGTGTGTGTGTGTGT
>NC_057798.1:551876609-551877415 GCF_018294505.1 Triticum aestivum | reverse complement strand
CACACACACACTTTTAAGTCGGCAGGCCAGAGAGGCATCTCACCAAGATTGATCATAAAACGGACCAAGAATAATCCACCTTGGTCGTACAACCTCTCTCTTATTGCTGGTCAAAGTGATGGTCGTCCATGCGACTCCAGATAGGCTAGCTCGCCAATAATCACGCAAGTAGCTAGTTGGTGCCCAAAGATGTGGCACAAACATATGTATCAATCAGGTGTGTTTTCTAGTACACAATGGAACAACTTTGATGTGGCACTGTGATTTCAAACTAGAAATCCCCACATGAGTGAGGGTTAGGTTGATGATGCATATGTATGTTACACCACACTTCAAGCCAATGACAGGGATTCATGCATGCATGCATGTGCATAGTATATGCGCTCAAACTTTCATCAGGTCTGAATCTCACCATGACCTATACTATGATAACACGAACCAAATGAAGAATATCCGCCATGGTAACCTATCTTGCTGTCGGTCAAGGTGATCCTGGATGTCCACGCGGGCCCACGAATATATATATATATAGGCTTGTCGCCGATAACCACGCGAGGGAGTGTACCATTCGAAGACAACTACTACATGCATATGTATGGAGGTGATGCGTGCATGCATGTTTGAATACCATTTGACAACATTGATGTGGCGTGTGCGTCGGAAATTGTACACTCTCCCCATAAAGAGCGAGATCGGTTCATCACGTATTGTTGTACTAGCCACTTCGACTCGATGGGAGGGATTCATACATACACATGCATGCATGTGTGCTCGTATGTATATATATATATATATATATATATATA
>NC_057798.1:551872901-551875962 GCF_018294505.1 Triticum aestivum | reverse complement strand
TGCCTCCTCTCCACCTGCTTCCACCCTTGGGGCGCTGCCTCCTCCTTCCTCTGTGAATGCCGACCACCCCTTCTCCACATCCTTCCGCCGCCGGAGCCCACCCCAGCGCGCCCTCAACCCCCTCTAACCGTCGGTGCACCACGTGGCCATTGAGGGATCCGGCCGCCACTAGCTCCCATCGAGGCCTCCTCCGCCAGATCTGGTCGCCACGGCCATCTGTGCGGCCAAAAACCGATGGATCCGGCTGCCAACCACCGCTCACCGCCCCTGCCCCTTCCTCGCCGTCATTCCATGCCGGTGGATCCGACTCGTGCCGCCGTGCACTGCCCACCTCCTCTGCAGTTTACTGGCACTCGTGCTGCTACTCGTTTACGAGACCCTGGCCTCGTCCCCAACCAGGTGATGGTCCCCGTTAGACTGTCCTCCCCCGACCAAGCTTTTCCTCCGTCGAGCTCATGGCGGACCGCGCGGGTGTAGTTCGCCCGTACTTCCCAACGTGGTTAGGTTGCCCCGGTACTGCAGTGCGGTCCCTCCCATCGTCCAAGACCCTGCCAGCCGCCAGGCCTCACCTCTCCTCACCCCGGTCCATGCGTAGCTCCACCGTTGCCTGTCCCCTGCTGTACTCCAAAAGCAGTCCCCGATGGTAGATGCAGCACGAGGGTCTCTGCTGCATCATCAACGAGATCCGCCATGTCCTCCAGAGGAGCTGCCCGCCTCCCCTTGCAGTCCAAGCGCCCCGGGCTTGCAGTGCACCGGGGAACGTGATGCAATTTGGCACCGCAAGCACAGGCCTCCGGTGTCCTCTCCTCCTCTTCATTTTTTTTTTGCTTTTTCAGATTTCACTTGGGCACAACACTTTAGTTCGCATTGGGCATTAGTGTGGTGCAGACTCGTGGTCAGACATGCAATCAGGTGGCACCGGCGAGTTCATTTCGGTGCTTGCTGCCATTGTTCATTGATTTTTTTTCGCAGTCCCCCCTGGCCGTGCAGTTTACTCAAAGAAGAGGTTTGCTTTGTGCTTCGTTAGTGTTTTGTTTGCGTCAATGTGCAGTTTACTCAAGAAGAAGTGCGCCCAATAAGAAAAGAGAAGAGAACATCAATGTTCATTTTGTTGTTTATGAGAAAGGAAGAGAGAAAAAGGGCACTGCCTACTGCTGAAGTTCCATTTTGTAGTAAAAAAAATGGATGGTAATTTTGCATAAGCAAGTCTTTGCCTAGTGTAGTACAGTTGGGTACTCCGTCGTTGATTCTGCTATGTACTAGATGCCTGTGTAGCTGTGTAAAAATAATGAATGGACATGTATGTTTTGAAGCTCACTTTATTCTCTCACGAAGTTTGTCATAAAACTCCTTTGAGGTTCACTCGGTATTTCGAAACAAAAACACCGCAGAAGAAGCGCGCTACTCATTACATGTAGTGTGTTTGGTCCTCAGATGTGGTGCACTTTTGACAGTGATGTCGTTCACTTGCGTCTAGCATGAAAAATGTGAAAAATTTAGCGAATCAACAAAAAAGGTTCACTTCGATATATGATGTGGTTCACTTGCCCTAGTCTCTGCGGTCTACTCTTGTTCATAAAAAAAAGTAAAAAAAACAACAAAAACTTGTCCGACAAAAGAAATTATGCAGCTCGCTTCCCCGTTCGATGCAGTGTGGTTTTCATTCAGAAGCAGTGCGGTTGGCCGTATGACATTGTTCATCCCATAAGTGCAAAAAAATTGTTACGAAACCGAAAAGAAATAATGTGGTTCACTTTTTGGTACTGTTGTGGTTCATTTACACCCGATGTGAAGTGCACTCTACTTTCCCGTTCTTGAAAAAATCATGTTTGAATAAAAGAAACCATGCAGTTCTCTTACCCGTGTGATGCAGTGCGTTTTTTCGTCCGTTGCAGTGCGGTTTTTAGTCGGATGAAGTACCCACGTCGATTTGGGTGTCGCGAAAAACAGAGTGTCTGCTTTTCGGTAAAATCGAAATTGCTCTTAAACCATAAGGAATTAGAGAGAGCGTTCTACATGAAAAAGTTGCGTCTCATTGATATCTTTCCAACGGCGTATGATTTGAATCATTTCGACCAGCCGTTCATAAAAATTTCGCGAAAAAACAGCCGCTGCCTCTCGAAGTCAGGCGCACGATTTTCAAAATTAACTAAAAACCGTAAGGAATATCAAAACCATTTCAACATATGAAAGTTGTGCCTTGTCCGTAGCTTTCCAACGGCGTATCACACGCCTCGTTTTGACAAACGGTTCAAAACCTGGAGCGAAAACAGTACCGAAAATTTCAAAAAAATTGAAAAACAGAGTTCCGCGATTTAGTAAATTTGAAACTGCTCTTAAACCGTGACGAATTAGAAAACATAATATATATGAAAAAGATGCGCCTTGACGATATCTTTCCAACGACATATCATTTGCTTTATTCCGATGAGCAGTTTAGAAAAAATCACGAAAATACGTTCGCTGCCACTCGTCATCCGCGGCGCCGTTTTTGAAACTTCTCTTAAACCGCGAGGAATCTCGAAAAGTGTTCAACATAGCGAAGTTGCGCCTAATCCATAGCTTTTCAACGGTATTTTATACGCTTCGTTCCGATAAACAATCAAAAAATTAGAGCAAAAACAGTACCGAAAAAGCACTGCGTGCAGTTTTTTCCGACGCGAAGTTCACTAGTCTATATTGCAGTGCTCGTCGTCAAGAAGATGCAGTGCACTTGCGTTCAGCGTGCAGTGCGGAAGTGGTGTGCAGAATAGTTATTCTGCTAATATTAGCAGAATAGACCGTCTGTATATATATATATATATATATATATATATATATATATATATAACAGCACTATTCTAATCCTAGGATTAGAATAGTTATTTGGATCACAGCAACCCCTATATAGGGCCCGACAGGGCCCTCCCGAACTTCCCTGAACTGCCCGGCCCGACCGAGTCGCCCCGACAGGATCCCACCCGATCCGAGACGCCTTGACAGGATCCACCTGATCCCCTCGATCCCGAGCCGCCCCAGCCCCCCTCCTCGCTGCTCCTCCCCTCCTGGTCGCCGATCTTGG
>NC_057798.1:551849624-551872710 GCF_018294505.1 Triticum aestivum | reverse complement strand
CGGGTCCGCCGCCTCCCCTCCGTCTCCAGCTCCTGGCCGGCCACCGGCGCGGGCGAGCGAGCGACGGCGGACGCCGGCGCGAGGGAGTCCACGTCGCCTGGACGCGGCGAAGCCGCCATGGACTTCAGGAAGCCGCATCCTCGTCCCATCACCACCCCCCGAAGCCTTGGAAGACCAGATGACGGGCCCGACGCAAGCTACGGCGAGCGGCACAACCAATGGAGCAACTTCTCCGCGGAGGCGGCATATGTTGCGCCCTCAAATTCAGCCGCAACAGTACATGAACTTCCTCCCAATTTTGCCTTCTTCTTCAATCTTGCCTTCTCTGACCTTCTTGCTTCGTGCAGATAAACTTCGCGCCCTCTGCAAGACATGGATTGCCATGGAATTCCTCTCATACCTCCGCGACGAATTGTTCTCAAGGTGGCCTATCAGCTCCTAGAAAAAGGTTGGCCGAACTTATAGCTAGGGTATGGTTGAACTTCTTCCTTCCTTCGGTTTGTTATTTGCTTACAGCTATGTGAAGTTCAGGTGGTGTGTGAGCATCAGTCCAGGCTACAAAAGCTTTTTTAAAATCTGCCTGCTTACAACCATGTGAAGTTCTGGTAGTGTATGAGCCTTAGTCCAGGCTACAAAACAACATTGTAAAATCTTCCTGCCTGCTTACACGCATGTGAAGTTCAGGTAGTATGTGAGCCTCGGTCCAGGCTACAAACACTATAAAATCTGCCTGTATTCACATCACATTCACATTCAAAAAAATAAAAGTAAAATAGAACATGCATGTGATATGTCATGAAGGTCAGGTTGGTATGCACTAGCAGTCCATCAATTCAAAAACTCATGAAGGTTCAGGTTTTTTAACTGTAGACAATATTTCCCCTTTGCAAAACAAGAAGTTCAGGTACAAAGGCATTGACAGATGCTCAGCTCAGTGCATAGTGTGATGGCTCTCACCACTTTTATATGAGAAGTTCAGGCTGTGAATAATGCTAAGTTCAGTTACAAAGGTATGTGCAGATATAACTTGTGTGCTAATAGACATTTTTTTCTTTTATGTCAGCAAGACGAGAGACGCATGAAGAAGCTTAGAAGTTCCCAGCAGCAACTACACGATCCAAAGCCTGTACACATTGCACCACCCCCTCAATGGGTCACACCCGAAACACACGGATACTCCCAAGAAGCTGGGTCACAGCCCTACACGCACAAGTTTGTGCCTCCACCTAATTGGGTGAAGCCGGAAATCCCCCGCGGATTCTTTGTATCCACCAGCAGACTACCAAGCACGCCGATGGAGGAGGGGGTTAGCTCAAGTCCTGCGTGTAACTCTGGAGGTTATCCTGGTGTGCCTCATCAATGCCAAAGCGAAGCAACTAAACCGGATCCCAGGACAAATCCAACAGCTACACACACATGGAGGAGAGTGATCTGCACACTACCACCGTTTGATCCTGTTGCTGCTGCTACAAGTCAGAATTGTACGGGGCATAAGGTAGATGGATTGCTTCACAAAACAAAAGAGCAAACCAAGACCAGGACCACAATACCTCCACACCCACCTCAAGAAAAAAGGACGCAAATAAGAGAGAGGCCATCTTCAGCCCTCCTTCCTCCTTATGATCCACTGCTGCATCATGCTATGATTACTTCGCCATGCCCCATCCTAGAGGAACAGCAGCCGACACCGGCGGAGTTGCGATCATACACGCACGTAAGTGAAACAAAAAATATTTATATACGCATCTTGTATTATCTGCAAATTATCTGCTCCCTCCAGGATAACAAGTTCATAAACTGCATTTTAAGGTGCTGTTTGGATTAATTATTTTTCTTTTTCTGCAGACGCCAGATCTACCGGATTATCTAATACCAAGACTAAAGATCTGATTCAAAGATGTAGAGAAAGCAAGGGAATTTTATAACAGATACGCCAGACATGCTGGTTTTGGAATTAGGAAGACGGCCGGAAATGACAACCACAAGTATTTTGTTTGCGCCTTCCAAGGGATACACACATCTTCTATTTCAAAGGCCAGCAGGAAGCGAAACAAAACATCGCAGAGGACGGGTTGCAATGCAAGAATGAGGGTGAAGGTGCAGGAGGATGGCACATGCGTGGCAGTGGACATTGAGTACAATCATAATCACCAGCTCATGCAAACTGATGACATGCTGGTATTTTTGCACTCACACAAGAATTATGACCCCACTATTTGGAGTACGTAAAGCTCCTACAGTACCATGATGTAAAGCACACAACAATCATGTCCATGCTATCTGAAAATGAAGATGTAAGCTACTTCCTAAGCATGATCGGGCGAGACCTGCTAAACCAGTAAGTATTCAAACACCCACATACTGCAATGTAAAATAGCATCCTCTCACAACCCTTTGCTAGCAAAAAATAAACAAATGCATGTTTGCATGTGATTTGCAGGAAAGCCATGAATGCAAGGAAAGATGATGTGGATGATGTATTGAAACTTGTTTCATTCTTCAAAGACATGAAGGCAATAAATGATGAGTTTTTCTATGACATCCAAGTGGACAAGGACAAGTCAATTAAAACATTTTCTGGTCCAATGCAAGCTGCCGAGGAGCCTATCAAGACTTCGGCGATTGCGTAACATTCAACATGACTTACAAGACCAACATATTTCATATGCCCCTGGGAGTGTTTGTTGGAACAAACCATCACTTGCAGTCAACGATATTTGTTGTTGCCCTGATAAGAGACGAAGATGCAAAGTCATTCAAGTGGCTGTTCTATACATTTCTATGGTGCATGAACAACAAGCACCCAACTTGCATTCTAACAGGTGAGTTCAAAAAAAACTCCTTAAGCTTCATCATCTTTTCAGTCTATGGGCCTGTGTTGGTTGGTTGGGTACATTGGTTTTGTCTGAAAATAATGAAAAGAATGCAGTTCAACCACTCTTAGCACAGAAGTCCAACTAGCAGTACAAGCAAGCAAAATTATCGGTCACATGTTTAGAAAAAAATTAGGTATGAATGTGAAGTTCAAATACATGAATCATAGAAGTTCAAGGACAAATCTGCAAGATAAATATATGTAGCATGTTCAGAAAAATATAGTTATTTACGTGAAGTTCAAGCACTGCCACCACAGAAGTTCAACAACAATGCTTTAAGAAAAATTTTGATTGTGACACTACTAGTTTGTCCTACTACTAACTGTGAAGTTCAAGCACTGATACCACAGAAGTTCAGCAACACTGCTGTAAAGAAAAAATACATGTGACATTCTTAGATACCATACTGCCAAGATGTGTAGTTCAAGTACTTGTACAACATAAGTTCACCATTAGTACAAAAAAATAATCAAGTTTCATTTTCGTTAATTCATGCAGACCAATGCCCATCGATGGCGAAAGCTATACCACAATCATTTCCAAACACCGTCCACAAGCTATGCTGTTGGCACATCATGAAGAAGTACAGGGAATACGTCGCGCTGCTGTACAAAAAGTATAAAACATTCAAAGAGGAGTTCACAGCTATATTAAACTGGTCGCTGATGCCAACGGAGTTTGAAGATGCCTGGGCTAAACTCGTGCACAAGTACAACCTGGAGAACGACCAGATGATGATGCAGCTTTGGAGTGATAGGAAGATGTGGATTTTAGCATATTACAAGAACATTTTCTGTGCTAGAATGACTTCCACACAACGAAGCGAGAGCATGAACCACGTGCTAAAGAAAGGGTTTGTCAAGGGGACCCAGAACCTACACAAGTTTGCTAGGCGGGTCAATGCTTGCATACAAACTCGGATGCAGAAGGAGAACGAACAAACAATGACCAGCATGGTATGATGAAAAGTACAAAACACCCCCATCAAGTTCTGTTTTACCTTCAACATGTGCACTTTGAATTTTAAAAAATTAAACCCATGACTCTGCTTCGACTAATATCTCACTTTTTGACATGTACAGACCAATCCTGTGACAAAAACAACTTGCGGCTACGAGGAAGACTTGTCTATCAAGTACATGAGAGCCGTGTACACCGAGATGAGGAATAGGATGAGAAAGGCCACGCTATTTCGCGCAAAGCGTACAGCAGAGCCCACTAAGTACCTTGTGTACTACCACAATAAGCCTGGCCATGATGATGAAGCAAGATTTTCCTGGTCAAAGCATGAATTCCAGGTTGTAGCTGACCCAGAGAATGAAATATACGAGTGTGAATGCAAGCTTTGGACACACACAGGTGAGCGAAAAAACAAGCTCATTAAATAGCTAGACTAGTAGTATCATATCAAAATTTATGAAACTCATTGCTGGCTCACAAACTATGTATTCTGCATTCATCACAAAAATGCAGGCATGTTCTGCCTTCACATCATGAACATACTAGACTACCTCAAGCCTGACAAATTTCCAAACAAGTATATCCTCAAACGGTACACAAAGACTGCAAGATCACAACCAACCTTTGATACAAGGGACTACAACACAACCGCATCGGATGGCAGCTCAAGGCTATCGAAGCAAGACATCTTGCTGCAGCTGAATTTGATGGTTAACAAGAAAGCAATGATATGTGACCAGCAATATGACAAAGCCTACTATGTTCTCAAGGGGCTTGTGGAAGAGCTTGATGCAATACATTCAGCAAATCAAGCAGATGCTGACAAAAGGATGGCTAAAGAGGACGCTGAAATTGAAGATGACCTTCATTATTATGCAGCTGAAATGCTCAACGCCGCCACTCCGAGGTCTATCATCTTCTATCGGAGCTGTACTCATCGGTTCCTCCCTAGGCTGGTATTCCTGTGACCCAAGGAATGAGTAGTGGTAATCGGTCAACTCCAACGGATCCACTATCAAAGAAAAAAGAAGAGAAAACATCACCATTAAAATACAACTGAAGTTCAGGAACATCACAATGTGCAGTCCAACTAATAAAGATGACATGGTTACTACTCAAGCTGACCTAAAAAAATTAGTTGCAGTAAAAAACTAAATGAAGTTCAGGCACAACCAGAGGCACGGTTCAAGATAAACCGATGAACTGGAACTCATTCAACTACAACTAACAAAAACCATAGAAAGGCATCATCTCTGAAGTTCAATTAGAAAATAAAATGCTCATGTCCACTTAAGCAATGGACGGACAGAAATTACTGAAACAAAACACACAAGCAAAATTAAAAAAGATAGAAATGAAGTTCATGTACAAAGAAAATGCTCCTCTCCTTTCGAAACCAGCAGCCCAGCTAGATCTCAAGTAGAAGTCCAAGTTTCAGAGAAAAATATGAAGTTCAGGTAGAATAAAAGAGGCAGTGCGGGTAAGCAGTCCAAGTTCCAAATACTTACATGTGTAGTAGCCAAACAGAGATTGGAAGTCTGTCTCAAACAGGTTAGAAGAAGCGATTGAGTACAGCCACGTCTTCCTGATATCCCCGATATTCTTATGGGAATAATTTGCAAGAACCCCGTCATGATATGAATTAACATTCGTAAGCATGAAGAATCCGCAGTCGATACTGCCATCAAACGAAGTAAAAGAATAGTGTTACAACAGAAAAAGAAAGCCAACAAATTAAACACGATGCAGCTTAAGTACAACCTCAGTTAAATAGATGTGATAAAGAGAAAGAGTGAAACTCATACTTGTTTTGCTGCTGGGGGACATCAATCCAATCCAGAGGGAAATTGTCGATGGTAAGAGGACTGAAGGGTGTCTCCCTGTCGTTGTTGGCATCCTTCCAAAGCCTCTTGATGTTGTCGGTCATCCGCCAAAACAGGTGTACCGCACATTCATCTTTTGGTCAATAGTAGGAATCAAGAAGCTGGAACCTTGAATTCTTCAGGTCAAGGAATATCGACACCCAATGACCGACACCACCCATGGAAGCAGGAACCTCAGGCGGGTCAAAAGTAGGGAAAACAACCTGAAGCATCATAAACACACGAATCATTAAAAAATGAGAATTAATATCAGAACGGTACAAAAGAAAAATAAAACAAATATTAACAGAGTGGATCGCACTGCAAAACTAATACAGAGGCAAAGAACAAGATATTGCATACGAATCATGTGCATCCATGCTATCTTGACCACTTGCCATGAAGTACTACCTCACACGGGAATCAAATTGACCTCTGAAAATCTTGTCCTAAAATAATGCAGACAACACAAACATATGAAAAAATACAAAAATGAGACAAACAAGTTTTAACTAAAAATGGTAAGGAAAAAAAACGGAAAAGAAATCACTGTATGGTTGACTTACACAAACCCAATACGGCAGGATGAGTTTGTCTGATCCCTGGTACTTCGCACGTAGACAGTAGAGTGCAACCTTAGCCACATTAGACTCAAGCATTCCGCGAGGAGCAAAAGATATTGCGACATCTTCAACAGAAGCTTCACACTCCTTGTTTTGGAACATAATCATTGATCTGAAACAAGCAAACAGAAAGTAAAAGAAGTTCAGCATCAGGAAACTCAGGAAGTTCATAACACATGTTAGCACAGAAGTTCAGCTATATCACAACAGGCAGTACAGTACAAAAGAGGCCAGAAGTTCAGCACCGGAGAAGTAAAAAACAAGAAGTTCAGGTACATAGAGTTGGGAAGTTCAGGTAAGAAACCACAAGCAGTTCACAGGGGGTACATGGATGATGTAAATATTGAGCAGGTGCACTCACCTCTTGGAACGATCATTCCTAAGCCTAGTTACACTGTAATAAAAGTCATCAACCTTCTTTCGGACAACAGCAAGGTCGCTATCTGCTCACCAAAAAGAAAATAGCAATTAACAACAACACTCAAAGCACATAGATTCACGACAGTTTCAATTAAGACCAACATTCAAGCACAAACATTCAAAACATAAGCACATCTCAGCTGCTACATCATAAAGGATAAAACCACAACATCATAGACATCACAACCCATGCATTACAAACCTCCACCTACATAGAAAACAGGTTCAGTTAACATTCTTTACAACCCACACGACAAACAACAAAACCAGAAGTTCAACTTAGACCACACAGGTAGTTCACAGGGGATATCATGGACTAAACCAAACAACAAAGAGGGAAGGGGATGGGGAAAGAAGAGAGAAGCATGCTCCTCTCTTCATGGATCCTTGCCTAGACCAGTGGCAGCACTAGAATGATCAACCTCCTCTCCATAGCTATCGCTTTCGGTATCTTCATCATCGTCTCCAGTAGACGTTGCAGCGTCGTCGGGAAGGACACCAGCAGTAGCTGGAGCAGCCAGAGAATCTGAAACAAGAAAAACATTTGGTTGTGCCTGTACAGCATCAACATCAACTGATGGCTCTGCTGCAAGAGACTTCTCCGGGCTTGCAGCAGCACTACCACCAATTTGTACATCAGACTCAACATGATCTTTCTCCAAAATGATGTCTCCAGTTGTCTTGCCCTGCTCAGCATCAGAAATCTCAGCGCCAATGGATGACTGAGGTTCAGTCAGGACCACCCCGTCGGAGCAGCCGGTGCCTGAGACGCACATGTCTGCAACCTTCTCTGGAGCAAAACTAGCATCATCATTCTGCTGCTGCAAAAAGAAACAAAAATCATTACAAAGGGCTGACTGAACCTCATGCACAGAGGAAGCAAGTCCGTCTCAGGGGCAACAAGACAAATGGACAAGAAAAAATGGTACCTTATTTTCACTGCCATGAACCTCATCAACTAACACATCACTAGAGGGGCAAGGATCATGCACAGGGGCAGCTTCATGCACAGGATCATCTTCATGCACAAGAAAAACATCCTCCCTAACCCCAGCACCATCATCAACAGCCTAGAAAATAATCATGTAGAAAACAAATACCTAATCAGCAAAAGTTCACGTTACATAATCAGAGAAGGCCAGATATCACAACTGGCACATCATGGAAGTCCAAATACAGTAAACATAGCAGACCAGATATCAAACTACCATTAAGATACAAAAGAAGACAAAAAGGGACAGTCATCAAAGTCATAGAAGTTCAGGTGTTGAAGCACTTGAAGTTCAGGTCCTATAAACAGAGAAGGTCACCAAGGAAACACTAGTACCAAAAAGAAAAAAGACTAGAAAATAATAATATAGAAAACAAATACCTAATCAGCAGAAGTTCACGTTACATAATCAGAGAAGGTCAGCTATCACAACTGACACATCATGGAAGTCCAAATATAGTAAACATAGCAGATAACATACCAAACTACCATAAGATATAAAAGAAGACAAAAGGGGCCAGTCATCAAAGTCATAGAAGTTCAGGTGCTGAAGCACTTGAAGTTCAGGTCCTATAAACAGAGAAGGTCACCTTATAACTGCATAACAGTAATAACTGAAAGCTAACAATGAACACTAGTGCAAAAGAAATATCAAAAGCCAACATAAACAAACCTCTTGGGTACGCTCCACATGGCCTCCTTCACGACCCAAACGAACGGGATCCTGCCTCTGAATATCTCTCACAACAACACTCACCTCATCTTAAAAAGGCTTGCAACGGGTGTCCTGCGTTTCCTTGAACAGCACAAAGCTAGCCCGGAGGTGGGAAGTGCTCTCACGAAGCTCAGCAAGATATTTAGCTTCAATCGACAAAAGCTCCTTCGAAGACTCAGCATCAAAACCGTGGCCGGGAGGAGGAATCCCATCCACGCGACTAAGACGCTCAACCATTGTCGGAACATGAGCCATCTCTCCACAAACAGTTTCCAGAAGTCCATCAATCCTAGAAAGGGAAATATTCGCAGCATCGAACAAACTCTTGAAAGAAACGCCACATGCGGCACTCACACGGGCAGAAGAACCTCCTGGATCTATAGGGGGCACCAGTGTTAACATCCCGCGAGAATTCAAATCTCGGATAACTTCCACTACCTAGGCCGACGACACGAGGCATAGTAAGAACAGGACGTTCGATACGCATAAAGAACACAACCTCAGCCTATGTCTTCCACTACATATACAAAAACAAAAGTCAACACGTCGCAAAACAAATGAAAGAACATGGAAGCAGAAATACAGAATACGGTAGCAGAAGTTCAAGTTAGTACCGCAAGCTGATACTGAAAAAATAGACAATGACAAGGAAAAAAGGCAGAACAATCAGATACACAAACTACACCAAAAATTCCACTAATGCCTACACACGCAGTACATTTCAGAAGTCCAACTATGTCT
Organism: Triticum aestivum; assembly: GCF_018294505.1. NCBI lineage: Eukaryota > Viridiplantae > Streptophyta > Magnoliopsida > Poales > Poaceae > Triticum > Triticum aestivum. The sequence continues at coordinate 551,863,522 of NC_057798.1, read as the reverse complement.
ACATAGGCAGTACAACCATGTATGACCAGAAGTTAAACATGCTTTCAAAAATTTTGGAAATTTACATAGCAAAAGTTCAACCATGCATGTGCAACAACAAATTTTAACTTATTTCATATGAATATATCTAGAAGTTCACCTATGTACACAAAGGCAGTAATACCATATAAGCCAAGCAGTTCAGTTAATTTACTCATCTATATGAACCAGAAGGTCATCTATGTACATAGCAGAAGTTCAACCATGCACACAAAGGCAGTACTAACTACACAGAAAAGAAGAAACACTCACATGTAGTCTCCCAAACACCCAGTTGGTTGGTTCATCATCACCTTTCCTGACCAAGTCAGCCGCAGCGAGCTCAAGAAGCTTGGCCTGATCCCTGTAATTGATGCGAGGCGTCGTCAAGTCAACATTAGGCGTCTTGCCAATGATAAGGCAGTCTAGGTACATAAGAAGCAGCGCGATGGCATAGCCTGTGACAGCTTTTCATCTGCTAGTACCTTGCTGATACCTAACAACAGCACTTCGAAGGTCATCAACAACCAACTAGCAGTAGTCCATATCTGCCATATCCTCAAACACAAGATTCTCAGCCATTGCTGCCTCCCTGGACACTCGTGTAGACGTTCCAGGGATAAACACCTTCATGAAAACAATCAGGTAAAACACCTGTAGAGCAAGATCATCCTTCGTCTCATCCTTCACAAGTACCGCGAGAATATTCCGCAGATCCTTTGTCTTGATGTCGTCACTCCTAGCGTACCCAAGCTTGCCCTTCAACCTCATAACAGCATCATCAAACCCATCATTCGAGGGCCTAGGAGGGGTATGATTACCTTGAGGGAATCCAAATAGATGGTGAATAGAATCACTTGTAATATGTAGAACCTTGTTCGCCTCACCCATGTCCAGAATCATGGTTGCAAGGTCAATCCTCGTGTAGATGTTGCCCATCAAAGGACGAGAAATGTTGGAATCAACCTTCAAGTCAAACACACAACCAAAACCAGCATTGATAACCCTCGTCTTATGCCTAAGTTGTAGCATTTTCGCACACGTCTTGACCTCTTTCAATGAGCAGCGAACCGTCTTGTTAAAACGTTTCGCCGCATCTCCTCCTTCGTCACCTTCTTCAGGCGCTTTGCCTGCTCTCTTGCTCCTATCAGGCCGCTTCACAAGCTGATACTGAAAAAAATGAGATACACAATGATATAAACAAGCTACACCAAAATTCCACTAATGCCTACAAAATTACACACTCAGTACATTTCAGAAGTCCAACTATGTCTACATAGGCAGTACAACCATGTATGACCAGAAGTTAACATGCTTTCAAATTGTTGGAAATTTACAAAGCAGAAGTTCAACCATGTATACCAAGGCAGTAATCAAACATGTATCTCAGAAGTCCAACTATGTCTACATAGGCAGTACAACCATGTATGACCAGAAGTTAACATGCTTTCAAAAATGTTGGAAATTTACAAAGCAGAAGTTCAACCATGTATACCAAGGCAGTAATCAAACATGTATCTCAGAAGTCCAACTATGTCTACATAGGCAGTACAACCATGTATGAACACTAGTTAACATGCTTTCAGAAATGTTGGAAATTTAAAAAGCAGAAATTCAACCATATACACCAAGGCAGTAATCAAACATGTATCTCAGAAGTCCAACTATGTCTACAAAGGCAGTACAACCATGTGTGAACACTAGTTAACATGCTTTCAGAAATGTTGGAAATTTAAAAATAGAAGTTCAACCATATACACTAAGGCAGTAATCAAACATGTATACCAACAAGTTAAGCTAATCTCTTCATGTATATACCCAGAAGTCCAACTATGTACACAAAAGCAGTAATACCATAAAAGCAAAGCACGTCGGCTAATTTATTCGTCTATATGGAGATGGAGCAGAAGGTCAGCTATGTACGCCAAGGCAGTGCTAAAAAAATAAAACTACAGTAATAGCGACAAATGCTATAAAAACAGTAAACATGAGACATTCATACCTGATTAGCGGCAGCATCATCATCGACGTCGTCCTCATCATCAGCATTGAAATCAGCATCATCCTTGTCCTCTGGATTAACACGAGAACGCTTCTTCATACCCTTGTTGACCTTTGCAGGTGGAACCTTGCGCTTCACACCGCATTTCTTCCCCTTACCAGATGCACCAGCACCAAGCGGAGAAGGTGTAGGCGCGGCAGTGGCAAGCACATGAGGACTACGGCATGGCGTACCACCAAGGCCAAACCCTTCATCTTCAACAACTTCTGCAGGCCTTGAAACACGTGGGCTCTTTCAAGGTGTAACTTTACCAACTACTAGCTTCCTCGCAGCAGTCTTCTTGATTTTCTTCTTAATAGGGACAACCGTGCCATCACTACCACACGGCACGTCTTCCTCAACAGTGTGCTCAGCCGCATGAACAGATCCAGGAACATCATAACCTTTCTCAAGGCGGGTCGCCCTCTTGTTGTCAAAATCTTCTTGCTTCTTCCTCTTACGTTGGTCCTCTAGGAGAAGCTGAAGAGGCACATCATCGGGTTGCGTGATAGGTTCAGTGCCATCAACAGACTGCGACTGCGTCTCTGACATCTGAAGAGAGCACAAAGGATCCTGAACGGAATCACAACCTTTGACTGACGGAGCCCCCCCCCCTCAGGAGCAGCAGGGTTTTTTGATAAACCCAACTTAGATAAAACATTGTTGATGGTGTTCACAACTTCCTCCTCTGTGGACACATCTGCAAAGAACACAAAAAATCGGAGCAAAAAATAAAAAAAGTCAGCAACAAAAACAAAAAAACGACATGAACAAGCTAAAAAAACATGGCTCAAAACTTTAAAATGAAAAGAAAAGGGGTTTCACATACTAGGTGAAGCAAGAGCTGCAGAAGCAAGATCCTCAAGGCTTGAAAAATTCTCAAGGCTCGAAGCAACCTCGGTAATCACAGTCAAAGGGATAATGGGTGATTTAGCCGCATCAGATATTGGAGCATCAGTATTAACCTCTGAAGCTCCATCTTGATCGTAGGCATTTTTTCAGAACTATTGAACTCATCACCAACTACAAAAAATGCAAGTAAAAAGGCAGCTGAGTTCTAATCCGAAATCCTACACCGAAGGGACTTATACTTTTACAACAATGTCCAATACCCAGAAGTTCAACAATACCTAACAAAGCACTAAACACAAAAAACGAACTAAAAATCTACAAACTAAATATAAAAACAATCTACACCAGAGGGGCTACTACATATATCATGAATGTCCAGAAGTTCAATGATACATAACAAAGCAGTAAAACAAAATATGCATAACAGAAGTTCAACCAAATTTCATTACAATCAAACAATAATTAAAACCAGAAGTTCAACTATGTGACCCAAGCAAGTAGCACATAAAAAAGATGAAAAAGCATACACATAACCATTACTAGAAGTTCACACTATTAAGAATAGCAGTCCAACATGAATACTAAGTGAAGATATGGGCAGACATATATGAGAATAATGCTATTTAAATACAAGATGCAACTACATTAAGATACCTGTAGAAGGTTTTGAAGCCATGACAACACAACCGCCTTGAATGCAACTCCAAACACTAGAACAACCTGCTAAAATCTGCACATCAGAAAGATACCAAACATCTCATAGACAAATCACCAAAGGGGAAATGAAATCCACTAATCTCTGAACGGATAAAATAGCACACACAAGCATCTCATAGACAAATCTGACCACGGGGGAATGGAATCCACTCATCTCTGAACGGATAAAATAGCACACACAAGCATCTCATAGACAAAATCTGACCATGGGGGAATGGAATCCACCCACCACACGCACAAGAACCCTACCTAATCTCCCACCAAACCATCAGAAAGAAAGGGGGTAGGACGCGGACGCGAGAGCACACAGGAGGCGGACTCGATAGATCTGGCGAAACTAGAAGCAAGCATTAGGAGGGGGTGAGGGAGTCCTGGATTAGGGGGTATCCGGACAGTCGGACTACATACATCGTCCGGACTATTGAAGCGTGAAGATACAAGACAAAAGACTCCGGCTCGTGTCCGGATGGGACTCTCCTTTGCCTGGAAGACAAGCTTGGTGATCCGGATATTATATTTCCTTCCTTGTAACCGACTCCATGTAAACCCTAGCCCTCCCCGCTGTCTATATAAACCGGAGAGGATGGTCCTTAGAAGGCCGATCACAATTACAATCATACCATCATAGGCTAGCTCTTAGGGTTTAGCCTCTACGATCTCGTGGTAGATCTACTCTTGTACTTCTCATATCTTCAATATTAATCAAGCAGGATGTAGGGTTTTGCCTCCATCGAGAGGGCCCGAACCTGGGTAAACAATGTGTCCCTTGCTTCCTGTTACCATCAACCAAAGACGCACAGATTGGGACCCCCTACCCGAGATCCGCCGGTTTTGACACCGACATTGGTGCTTTCATTGAGAGTTCCTCTGTGTCGTCGCTTTGAGGCTTGATGGCGTCTTCAATCGCCAACAACACGGTCCAGGGCGAGACTTTTCCCCCCGGACAGATCTTTGTGTTCAGCGGCTTCGAAATGCATGCCAATTCGCTTGGTCAGCTGGAGCAGATCGACATCTACGCCCCTGGCCACCAAATCAGGTTCGGAAACTTGAACTACACGGCAGACATTCACGGAGACTTGATCTTCGACGGATTTGGGCCTGTGCCAGGAGCGCTGGACAGTCACGACGAGCACGGCCTAGACCTATTGTCGGACAATGCTCGGGACATCATCCCTGCAGTATCCTCGGATCTAAATCCAGAACAGGTTGCGTTGTCCAAGGACGGAGGGGTGGACCCCGCCCCGCAGGCCGTATACTCATCGACGGTGGAGCCGAACACAGGTCCCACCTTTGTGGAGGCCCGTAACCCTGGGCCCCCGGACTCGTATCCGGTTGTTGGTCCCAGTTTGCATACCCTCGAGCTAGCCGAGCCAGGTTGGGCTCCGGTAATGGAGTTTACCGCTGCGGATATCTTCCAGCACTCGCCTTTTGGCGACATGCTTAACTCATTAAAGTCTCTCTCTTTGTTAGGAGGCTCTGAGCCGAACTATGTCCGGCTTGAGTGGGATGCATGCGATGAAGGAATTCGTTGCCCACCCACCACCCACTTCATCGCCACGATCGATGATTTAGCAGACGTTCTTGACCTCGACTCTGAAGACATCAACAGTATGGACGACGATGCAAGAGAAGCTTCAGAATCTCTAGGGTGCGGGACTACTACCTCGTCACACGATATATACATGGTGGATACGCCCAAGAAGGACGACGAAGATAATCCGGATGATAAAACACCCAGGCAAAAGCCAAAACGGCGGCGCAGACGCCGCTCAAAGTCCAGCAACAGTAAAAATAGCGACAAGAGCGCAAGAAGGATCAATATACCAGTAAACCCCGAAGGCAGTAACGACCACATGGACCCAGTGATGGAGCAGGACGAACCAGGTCACGCCAAACCGAGTTCGGAGCAAATACCCAATCATTATGATCCGGAGGGACGAGCGCATGAAACCGCCCCAGAACAGGAAAATAGTCCGGACGATGATGCGTTCAACATTCCGGACAAATGAGTGGAACGAGACAACCTCCACCGAAAGCTTATGGCCACAGCAAGAAGTCTAAAGAAGCAGAAGCAACGGCTCAAAGCCGCACAGGAAACGCTCAATCGCAGATGGAATAAAGTGCTAGACACTGAAGAAAGGTATGGCGACAATCGCCATACAAAAAGCTATCCAAAACGCAAGCTACTGCCAGAATTCGACGACGAGGCCGTTCCACCAAAGAATAATATGACTAGGAGACCAGACGTACCGCTTCATAACCACAATAGAATGGCTACTAACGCCACACACGATCTGCGTGAGCATCTGGATAAGAAAGCCGGTGCAGCCAGGCCCATCTATGGATCTAAAGGACACACCCCGGCGAGGGACTATGGTCACCCAAACGCTCATACAAACCAAATACCAGTTCGGAATAAGCACCGGACACAACAACAGCCGACTGCATGCCACAACGCGCCCAGATACAAAGGGGCTGCACACCCCCTATGCTTCACCAAAGAAGTACTAGACCATGAATTCCCACAAGGCTTTAAACCTGTGAACATAGAGGCATACGACGGAATGACAAACCCAGGGGTATGGATCGAGGATTTTATCCTGCATATTCACATGGCTCGTGGGGATGACCTCCACGCCATCAAATACCTTCCCCTCAAGTTGAAGGGACCAGCTCGACACTGGTTGAAAAGCCTCCCCGAAAATTCAATCGGGAGTTGGAAGGAACTCGAGGACGCTTTCAGGGCCAACTTTCAAGGGACTTATGTCCGGCCTCCGGATGCATACGATCTAAGTCACATAATCCAACAACCCGGAGAGTCCGCCCGCAAGCTTTGGAACAGATTCCTCACTAAAAAGAATCAAATAGTCGATTGTCCGGACACTGAAGCCTTAGCAGCATTCAAACACAGCATCCGCGAAGAGTGGCTCGCCCGGCACCTCGGCCAAGAAAAGCCAAGGACAATGGAAGCCTTAACAGGCCTTATGACCCGCTTTTGCGTGGGTGAAGATAGCTGGTTAGCCCGTAAAGGCACCGGCGACCCCAACACATCCAAACTAAGGGATGGCAACGGGAAGCCACGGCGTAATAAACACAAATGCCAAAACAAGGAAGAGAGCCCGGATAACACAACGGTCAATGCCGGATTTAGGGGCTCTCGGCCTGATCAGCAAAAGAAGCCATTTAAAGGCAGTAAAGAGGGACCGTCCGGTCTGAACAGAGTCATGGACAGACTATGCCAAATTCACGGCACCCCGGAGAAACCTGTGAACCACACGCATAGAGAGTGCTGGGTCTTCAAGTAGGCCGGCAAACTAAATGCCGAACACAAGGGGAGGGAAACACCAAGTGAAGACGAGGACGAACCTCGCCAGCCAAACACTGGGAGACAGAAAAAATTCCCGCCAGAGGTTAAAACAGTAAACATGATCCACGCGACTCACACATTCACGATAAGGCACGAACGCGCGCTCAGAGACACGCACGATGTAGAGCCCATCGTACCCACATCTGACTTCTGGATGTCTCGTCCGATCACTTTCGATCACATGGATGGCCGAACTAGTATTCGGCACGGAGGATCAGAGGCCTTGGTGCTAGACCCAATAATCAACGAATACCGTCTCACCCACGTCCTCATGGACGGCGGTAGTAGTCTCAATTTAATATACGAGGGCACTGTCCACAGAATGGGGATAAACCCATCCAGAATTAGCCAAAGCAACACCACCTTTGAAGGGGTGATACCAGGCGTTGAAGCCTACGGTAGGGGCTCCATCGTATTGGAAGTAACATTCGGCTCACCAGGCAACTCCATAAGCGAAGAACTACTCTTCACCATCGCCCCCTTCCAAAGCAGCTATCACGCGTTGCTTGGAAGAACGGCTTTCGCCCGCTTCAACGCATTGCCACACTATGGCTACCTTACACTCAAGATGCCCGGTCCACGTGGCGTCATCACCGTTAGCGGAGTCTCAGAGCGCTCTTCACGCGCAGAGGAACACGCGACGGCCCTAGCGGCCGGATTGTAAGCGGCCTCCAATATCAAAAAACATGACTGGTCGTTACGACCACAGACACGGTTAGACGATTCCGGTAGCCCGGATAAAACTGAACCAGGGCATCGTATATGTAATCCCATAATGGATACAAGGGGCTATAAATATTTAATGCAGCCCCACATCTGGCTCAACCTTATTGGCAGGCCAATATATAACACTTTTATTATCAATCGCATACTTACATTGTGCTCTCCTATGAGTTTTCTTTTTCCACAGACAACATTCGCGCTATACCCTTCCAGGACATGGCACAACGGAGACAAAGGCGCTGACGTGCAGCAGGGCCCCATTCAATAGGTTTCTTTTTAGATTAAGCCACTGTGTAAACCTTTTCTACTGCCTATTGTTGTTTAACCATCCCATGGGTTCCATACCCACAGAGGATACTGCCGTTATTGGCATTTCGCCACGATAGATTAACCGCACGTACCTGGAAATTTAGGGTTTATAACAGGCTTTCGTCAGCCTGTTTTCTTTTACAAAGACCGAATACCTTCGGGAGTGTTCGGCGTCACGAGTTTGGCCTTATATGCATCATCTCTGAATCATGTCTTTGGTCAAATGTTGGGTTTGCCCGGCTCCTGGGTTTGTCGCCTTATGTTCCATTATTATCGGCTAAGGCGGCTAAAGGAGAACTACTGCGATTGTGCCCTGGTTATTCCGGATGAGCACCTCAGTAGAGAAAGCCGAAAACTGATTGTCATGATACAGCGAGAGACTGTTAAACCACTCGAAGACTCACCAGAATCTTTAAGGATTCCTCCGCATTAACGAAGGGTCGTTTCCCGTCCATGTACATATGCGCCCGTATTCGGATGCATGCGAATGTACCAGGGGCTACATAGTAGCCCCACTGTTAGACCCCCATGGCTAAGCGAAAGTGTTACAGCTATATAGTCTGGTTGCCTAGTTCGACGCGCGATCACCTCCTTAATGGACCAAGATGTTGGATCAAGTGTGATTAAGCATATTTCTCACGAACACCCCCGCATTGTATGCGTGGGGGCTGAAGCCAACGACTGCTAACTTTCGGACTACTCATATATATATGTAAAAACGGCCGCAAAGGGGACACAATCATACTTCCGGGCAAAAAGTATAAATATAGACTCATAATCAAAATAAACCTTGTTTTTTACAATGATTCGACTTATCATTCGAACAGGAAATTCTTCGAGCACTGCGCCTCTATTAGGCGGGCACCTTCTGTGACCTGCGCCAAGTAGTGCTCGGCTGGATATTGGCCTCCCGCCACATCCTGGGTCGCTATAATGGTGGCCTCCATATCTGTCCAATAGGATTTAACGTGGGCAAGATCCATCCGCACACCCTCTATGCATGCCGACCTCCTCATGCCGTCAATCCGGGACATGGCCCCAAGGAATTGCTGCACCAAACCAAAGTAGCTGTCCGGCTTAGGCCCCTTCGACCAAAGATGGTCTATTATAGATCGCATTGCAAGCCTGGACAACCTGTGGAGCTCCGCCACAGCAGTCACCCTCTCATTTAGCGGCAGCGGGCGAGTGGGAGCATTGAACTGCGACCAGAAAAGCTTCTCCACTTCTTTATCACCTTGACCCTCGAAGAACTTGACAGTGTCCGCTGTACTATTCGCCAAGTCCGCATATGCGTCTGCAGGACTCCAGCGCCCAGCCAGGGAAGCATACTTCGGATCCAAAAACCTCGTCCGCAGTAAGTAGGAGCCCCCAGCCATGATTTTGTCGGCTTGTTGGAGCTCCTCCCGCATACCCTGGATCTCGGTCCGCATCTCTTTGGCGGCATTAAGTGCCTTGTCTAGCTCGGCTGAACTAGCCTTATTCTCCTTTTCAACGAGTACATACTGGTCGGCGGCATTTTTCAACTCCGCAGCCATTTCGGCTATCTTTTCCTCGCTTCGGCGATGAGCAGCCTGTTCGACTCTCAATTCTTCGGCCGCCTTTAGGGCAGCCGCATTGCTAGCCCGAGCTTGTTCCTTGGCCTGAGCAAGTTCCGCCCTCAGGGCCTCCACGGCAGCAGCACCATCTGTAGTGCAAACATGTGGCATTAACATTATGCCACTCTTGCATTTTCCTATACAACATAATAAGGGAAGCAGAGCACATACCCTGGGATTCTTCCAGCCGTTTGTTTACCAGCATGATATCGGCATCAATAGATCCGATCTGCCTCCTCAGTTCAACAACTTCAACAGACTGGTCGGCTGCCGGATCCTTATATACCTGCGCACATGTACGGCGCAACCATTACTATATGATCCCCTGTTTGCCGCCTATGGCGGGCAACCAGAGTCTCAGGGGCTACTATCCATAGGGAGCACACCTAGCGCGTGCTTCATAACCAAAAAATTGTACATTTTTCACTACATACCTCAAAGCCTTTGAGGAGGCTTGTAAATGCCTCGTTCAAACCGCTGGTACCGGATGAAATCTTCGTGAGCACCATGCTCATTAAAGAGCGGTGCTCCTCCGAGAGCGCAGCTCACTCCCAAAGGCCTGTCAGTACATCTGGCCGGACATCGAACTGTGTTGGACCCTTCTCATCGCCCCCCGTGGGAGCCAAACGATCCGGGCTCAGGGCAACTGACGTGTTCGCTTCCGGCTTCGGCAGATCCGGACTCTTTCGTGATGACACCTCAGGGTCACCTGCTTCATGAGGCGGAGAGGTGGGTGGGGTCTCACTCTCCATCATCTCCGGAGGAAGATCCCCCGAAGACGAACTCTGTTGAGAGGAGCTGCTTGTCGAACTGCAAAAGACGAAGTCCCGGTTATGAATCTCGGAGAAACACCATACCTTCAAATTAATGAATAACTTACAACTCGGTGGAGAGCTGGCCCGTTGGTGGGCACGACGCGGTGAGGGTGCCCATTACGGCAAAACCCCCTGGTGATACCTTCTTCCCTTGTTTGGGCATCTCCGCCTCCAAGTCTTTGGAGGCGGCCCTCTTCCTCCCATGCGGGGAGGAGGCTTTAACCTCCCCTTCCCGACTATCCTCCGTAGGAGAGGTAGCGATTCCCCCGGTCCCGATGCGTAGTGTGTGAAGTTCGGCTTCATTTACCTTTCCTTCGCATTTCCTTGAGGGGATTTTGCTGAGCACCCGGCCAAGCATCTTGGCGACGGTTGGACCAGGCGAACCTTCAGGAAGTGGCGCCGGACACCTGATTCTCTCCGCCTTGTTGAGCCATTCCTGGCCATCGGGGGATTTTCAGAATAGTAGTTATGATAAATATAAATGAAGTGTCCATCTTTAAGGTTACTTACTTGGGCATCTAGGCGATTGCAGCTTAGGCCCGCATCCTTGGTGGTGTCCAGACACTTTACTTGTGGTCCGAAGAATAATTTACACATCCCTTCGAGCTTCAGGCCGGAGAAGTGCTTAATAGTCCGCGGACCCTCCGGATTAAACTCCCACATCCGAAGAGGCCGATGTTTGCACGGCAACATCCATCGGATTAGCATCACTTGAATTATGCTGACAAGATTTATGTCCCTCTCAATAAGCTCCCGGATGCGATTCTGCAGTTCTGGTACATCACCAGCGGGCCCAAGATTCCGTCCTATGTCGGTCCAAGACGCTAACTATGACGGAGGGCCCGAGCGGAACTCGGGGGCGGCTACCCACTTTGAGCCTCTGGGAGCCGTAACATAAAACCACCTCCGTTGCCATATATCAGATACTTCTGGGAAAGAACCCTCTGGCCATGGGGCATCAGCGTTCTTGCTTATTATGGCACCTCCGCACTCCGCATGTCACCCCTCGATCATCTTCGGCTTCACATTGAATGTCTTGAGCCATAAGCCGAAGTGTGGGGTGACGTGGAGAAAAGCCTCGCACACAACAATGAACGATGAGATATGGAGGATGGCGTCTGGAGCCAGATCATGAAAATACAACCCATAGTAGAACATGAGCCCCCTCACAAAGGGGTCGAGGGTGAGGCCCACTCCTCGGAGGAAGTGTGGGACAAACACAACGCTCTCGTTGGGCTCCGGCGTAGAGATAACTTGCCCTGGAGCCGGAAGCCTGTGCCGAATGTCGGCGGTCAGGTATCCGACCTCCCTAAGCTTCATAATGTCCTCTTGGATCGAGGAGGCCACCCACCGGCGTTTTTCATCGGATCTGGACATGTTGGAGGATCTGGGGTGTTGGAGCTTGGGTCTTGGGTGTTAGAACTCGAGGTGCGAGAAGGAGCAAGGGATGTGGAAAAGAGGCGTAGGCCTTGACCCCTTTATAAAGGGGATGAATATCAAGAGTCCTTAGCGTGACTGCTTGAGACTTATCTAAAATACACGGAGTCATACCAACGGTCGCCGTGGGGTCACACACGCCCATATTGATGAAAGATCCCGTAATAAGAGGAACACGATCTCTGCTTTGGCAGGACATACCAATAAAACCGCCTCGCTACACGAGTCGAGGTGGGGCAGGAAACACCGGTTCGTGTTGGACCAGGCCACGATGCAAGGGCACGACGTACAAGGATTGCTAGCAGAACGGATTTATGCTATGTTCCCTACAATGGTGTGAGAAGATCATCTTGCAAATCCGGACACGGTCTACGTGTTCGATAATAACCTTGGAGTATGCGGAAGGAGGAACCCGCCTTCCAATGCCGAAGACAAGACTGCGCGCCGGACTCATCGTCATTGAAGCCTGGTTCAGGGGCTAATGAGGGAGTCCTGGATTAGGGGGTATCCGGACAGTCGGACTATATACATCGTCCGGACTATTGAAGCGTGAAGATACAAGACACAAGACTCCGGCTCGTGTCTGGATGGGACTCTCCTTTGCGTGGAAGACAAGCTTGGCAATCCGGATATTATATTTCCTTCCTTGTAACCGACTCCATGTAAACCCTAGCCCTCTCTGTGTCTATATAAACCGGAGAGGATGGTCCTTAGAAGGCCGATCACAATTACAATCATACCATCATAGGCTAGCTCTTAGGGTTTAGCCTCTATGATCTCATGGTAGATCTACTCTTGTACTTCTCATATCTTCAATATTAATCAAGCAGGAAGTAGGGTTTTACCTCCATCGAGAGGGCCCGAACCTGGGTAAACATTGTGTCCCTTGCTTCCTATTACTATCAACCTAAGACGCACAGATCGGGACTCCCTACCCGAGATCCGTCGGTTTTAACACCGACGGGGGGGGGGGCAGCACTTGTACCTCCCCAGACGACCCCCGCACGCACGAATCCGCGTCGGTTCTTCCACTCCCCACGACGCCATGCGCACCTTGCAACCGCGCAAGAAGTTTCCGCCCTTGCTTCAGAGCAGAAGAGAGCGGGTTGGGCGAGAGAGAGCGGGGCATGGGGGAGAAATAGGAGCGGGGGCATGCGTCGGTTACTCCAGCACGAGGGCAGGGGACAGGGGCGGAGAAATCGGGGGGAGTTGGAGGCGAGGAAGGCAGCGGGGCGACGGAGAGGGGGGAGAGAGCGAGCGACAAGGGGAGAGGAGTTTTCTGACAGGTGGTGGCAAGGGAGATGGTCACTTAATGCCTCTCTGTCGTGGGACTTGCAGCGCCACTGAATTTACAGTTTTACCCCCCAACAGCTAAAATAGTAAATACATGTGTAGATAAATAAATGCACCATTTGAATGCATCTATTATAATTAGATAAGATCACAAAACAGCACAGATGATATCCTCAAAACCAAAAAAAGATGGCAAATACACTACTAAAGGAAGAAACAAACATACATAAATATGCCCCTAAAAAACAAGAGAAAAGAAGTTCAAAAAATAAAGAACAGAAGTTCAAGTACTCTAAAAAAAGAAGTAAAGGAATAAGAATAAATGAACCATAAAGAAACAAAAGAAGAAGTTCAAGTACAAAAACAGATGAAGTTCATATCTAACCCTAAAACCCCTAAGATAGATAGTGGGGTCACGGGTGTGACGGACTCGCCTCCGCATGCGATGATGCGGTACACCACGTCGTTGCCTGCTCCGGCTCGTTCCTGTCTCGGCCTCGCGGGGGAAGGGGAGGGGGGTCCCGACCCCCCTCCCCCCTCCCTACTCGGCCTCGCGCTACCGCATTGCTGCGCGCTAGGATTTGACAGGATGCAATGCTGTTATTCTATTTCCACCCCCACCGCACGCACCCTAAACCCTAAAAACACTAAGATAGATAGTGGGGTCACAGATGTGACGGACTCGCCTCCGCATGCGACGACGCGGCATGCCGCATCGTCGCCTGCTCCGG
>NC_057798.1:551835904-551849060 GCF_018294505.1 Triticum aestivum | reverse complement strand
GCTACCGCATTGCTGCGCGCTAGGATTTGACAAGAAGCAATGCAGTTATTCTGTTTCCGCCCCCACCGCATGCACCCTGAACCCTAAAATCCCTAAGATAGATAGTGGGGTCACGGATGTGACGGACTCGCCTCTGCATGCGACGACGCGGCACGCCGCGTCGTCGCCTTCTCTGTCTCGTTCCTGTCTCGGCCCATACTTGGGCTAATCCCATGATTGCTCACGAGACAAAAGTCTAAAAAAACAGCTGGAGAATTAAAATTACAAAGAAAATATAGAGCATCATGCACCTTCACCTTCCAATGTGGAGTGCAATCTCCAAAACCAAAAGTTCAACCATTAAAAAAGAAGTCCAGATCCTACTAAAGATAGTGCCTGTGGTCCAGCTCCACACTTACACACTAGTTACAACAAATTGCAGAGAGAAATCTACTAAGGGTTTTTTATTTCTAGAATGTAATCTGTCCTGGAATATCAATGTCAAAAAGATTAACCTGCATTCAAAAAAAATTGTTGTGACATAAAAAACCAAGAAGGAAGCACCCAAGGAATAATAATGTTTAGTGTCGAAGAAACAAAATGCACAAGGCGTAAGTTAACTAATCAAATGTTCTAAATAAAAAGATAAGTTCAAGTTGTAAAAACACAGAAGTTCGACGTTTTGAAAAAACATCAAATGAACATGTAGAAAGACAAATTACACAGAAGCAAAAATCTTGTAAGTTCACGTTAAACACAAATAGAAGTTCTACCACTTTTGAAGTATGCAAACATGTTACAAATAAAATAAGTAAGGTATGCATGCATATTTGGGAATAATCCCATAGTTGCCACGGAACAAACTAAAACCCTAATTATAAAATTGAAAATTACAAAAAAAGAAAAAAAGAAAAAATATAGCGCGATGTTGTACCACCTTGCAATGCGGAAATCAGGAAGTTCAATCACTCGTACCATAGAAGTCCAATTACTACCACAGAATGTGGATGATCCAAAAAACTAGTCCTGAAGACAGAATAAATATAAAAAGGATGATTTGTGTATCTATGGACCAGCTCCATATTTACGTATATGAGTACTCTGAAAAACAAAAAAACGTACACAAAATTTTTATAACAACACCAACTGAACAGATCGCATTGCAGCATCACCCAAAAAACATGCATTAAAACGAGGGAAGTTCAAGCACAAAAGGTGCAGAAGTCCAACTCTGTAACACAAACAGTAGAATCACTGGAAAAAACGCATTATCGAATTTGCTTTTCAGATTTAATCACTTGGGTGACTACAACTTCTCAGTCCGCGACCTCGAACGATATCCTATTGCGCCCTGACATCAAAATGATAAATCAACCAAGCTGTCTCATTGAACAACCGAAAACCAGCATGGGCCGACACGAGATCCAATCGCCCAATTTCAGGGGTGTATTCGCCTTCCCGATCGAATTAACAACGAATGAACTGTCCAATTTCACTACTGCAATCAAATCCGCCCTCTATATTCAAATAAAAATAACAAATCCACAAAAGCCGCGGAACCACTCCCGTGGACGAAGAACATAGAGTCTGAAATCAAATTCGTTGAAATTAACGACAAATTGCCCACGAAACTCATAATTACACCAAATTACCATCGTGTTGGAGGTTCCAGAACATCCAGTGAATGCATTAAACTTATAAACAGACACGAGTTCATCCGCCCCTAGAGTGAATCCACCAAAATGCAAAATTACGAATCGAAACGAGCATTTAGATGCAGGAATGAGTATCTGGATTACAGTCACATCCCAGGCAACACTACCGAACGGAATAATACGCGCGGGAAGCCACGGTTGCGAAGATAGCCCGAAGGTCGGGTTCGTACACAGGGAAGTTCAGGCGCTTTATATGGGAAGTTCGGGTTGTGATCAGAATATTATTCTGATCCCGTGATCAGAATAGTGTTTATGTGTGTGTGTGTGTGTGTGTGTATGTGTGTCTATATATATATACATATATATATAGACGGTCTATTCTGCTAATATTAGCAGAATAACTATTCTGGTAGCACTTCCGCACTGCACGCTCAATGCAAGTGCACGTCAAATTTTGAACCAAGTGTGCTGCAGTACTCACATGAGTGAACTCGTAAAAAAAACTGCACGCGTTGTTTTTTGGTACTGTTTTCGCTCTAGTTTTTTAACCGTTTATCGGAATGAAGCGTGTAATATACCGTTGAAAAGCTATGGATTAGGCGCAACTTCGACATGTTGAACACTTTTCGAGATTCTACGTGGTTTAAGAGCAGTTTTGAAAATGAAGCATCCCATGACGAGTGGCAGCGAGCGTTTTTTTTTGTAATTTCTTCTAAACCGCTCGTCGGAATGAAGCAAATGATACACCATTGGAAAGATATCGTAGAGGCGCATATTTTTCATATCTATTATTTTCTCTAATTCGTTACGGTTGAAGAGCAGATTCAAATTTACTAAATCGCGGAACTCTGTTTTTTAAATTTTTTGAAATTTTCGGTACTGTTTTTGCTCCAGTTTTCTAACCATTTCTCGAAACAAGACGTATGATACGTCGTTGGAAAGCTACAGACAGGGCGCAACTTTCATATGTTAAAATGTTTTTGAGATTCCTTACGGTTTTTAGTTAATTTTGAAAATCGTGTGGCTGACATCGAGAAGCAGCGGCTGTTTTTTCGCGAAATTTTTACGAACTGCCGGTCGGAATAATTCAAATCATACGCCGTTGGAAAGATATCGACAAGACGCAACTTTTCATGTAGAACACTCACTCTAATTCCTTACGGTTTAAGAGCAGTTTCGATTTTACCGAGAAGCGGACCAAAATCGTCGTATGTACTGCATCGGACAGAAGAACGCATTGCTTCAGACAAAATACTGCACTGCATCAGATGGGCAAGTGCACTGCATGGTTTCTTTTTATTTAGACGTATTTTTTCTCGGACGAGGAAAGAAGAACGCACTGCTTCAGACGAAATAGCGCACTTCATTAGATGGGCAAGTGCACTGCATGGTTTCTTTTTGTTTAGACGTATTTTTTCTCGAACGGGGAAATAAGAACGCACTGCTTCGGACAAAATACCACACTTCATCGGGCAGACAAGTGCACTGCATGATTTATTTTTTGTGGGACGTAAATTTTCCCAAGCGATGTGGAGTGCACTTCATGTCGAGCGTTGGTGAACCGCAATACCATGAAAAGTGAACACATTCTTTTTCTTTTATAGTCTTCGTAACTTTTTTTATCAACGAGTATGCACTGCAGGGACGAGGTGAGTGTACTGAATCAATTTTATGCACTACAAGGACGAGCTGAGTGTACTGAATCAATTTTTCTTTGCCAATTTCTTTTTACTGCACACAATAATAGAGTGAGCTATGTTAAAAAAAACAGAGTGAGCTGCATTAAGAAAAACCAACTTCTTCCAATATGAATATGTCGAAAAAAGCGACTGTTTGGGCGTGAGTGAACAACATCACCGATGAAAGCGAACGACATTACTTTTTTGTTGTTTCTCTACCTATTTTTCATTTAACACGTCTTTGCACTGCATTTCCTTCTTTTATTATCTATTTGGAGTTTTGGGTTTCCCCATGGCGAGTTGTACACGTGCGAAGAAGCGAACTGCATGATCAAGGAAAATGAGCCGCAACACAATTCAAAATGAACTTCTTTTATAAACAAAATCTTTTATATACACGCCTGAAAAACAGCACAATCATATTCTTTCCCACACATTCATATTTTCTTTACACAGCCATGGCATCTTTTTTGTCTCACACCTGAACGGCTGAAACCATCCCCGCAAGCTGTGCACAAGAGCACTGCATAGCCAACGGCATGGGCTGTCGCACTCCTCGTACACTGCATGTCAACACAAGAACGTCGCCATCCTTTTGCTAACTGAACTGCACAGTGCAGTATACTTAACATCTTGCCAAAAACAAAAAAGCGAATGGCACAAAATCAATTAGGGGCGGTAAGAACTACAGATGGGAAGTCAGTTGAGGGAGTCCCGGATTAGGGGGTGTCCGGATGGCCGGACTATGACCTTTGGTCGTACTCCCGGACTATGAAGATACAAGATTGAAGATTTCGTCCCGTGTCCGGATAGGACTTTCCTTGGCGTGGAAGGCAAGCTTGGCAATACGATATGTAGATCTCCTCCCATTGTAACCGACTCTGTGTAACCCTAGCCCTCTCCGGTGTCTATATAAACCGGAGAGTTTTAGTCCGTAGGACGAACAACAATCATACCATAGGCTAGCTTCTAAGGTTTAGCCTCTCTGATCTCGTGGTAGATCAACTCTTGTACTACCCATATCATCAATATCAATCAAGCAGGAGTAGGGTTTTACCTCCATCGAGAGGGCCCGAACCTGGGTAAAAACATCGTGTCCCTTGTCTCCTGTTACCATCCGCCTAGACGCACAGTTCGGGACCCCCTACCCGAGATCCGCCGGTTTTGACACCGACATTGGTGCTTTCATTGAGAGTTCCTCTGTGTCGTCACCTTTAGGCCTGATGGCTTCTTCGATCATCAACCACGACGCAGTCCAGGGTGAGACTTTTCTCCCCGGACAGATCTTCGTATTCTGCGGCTTTGCACTGCGGGCCAATTCGCTTGGCCATCTGGAGCAGATCGAAAGCTACGCCCCTGGCCATCAGGTCAGATTTGGAAGTTTAAACTACACGGCTAACGTCCGCGGGGACTTGATCTTCGACGGATTTGAGCCACAACCGAGCGCGCCGCACTGTCACGATGGGCATGATCTAGCTCTGCCGCCGTACAGTGCCCAGAGCGCCGCTCAGGTGTCCGCTCCGACCCTTAGCTCGGATCCAACTGCGTCGGTCGAGGATGGGTGGCTAGACATCGTCTCGAGGGCTGCAATCTCTACGGTGATCGAGCCAAATACCAGCCTTGTCCTTTGTGGAGCTCGTGACTCCAAGGTGCCGGACTCCTTTCCGGACTCCGAATCTTCCGCACCCCTTCTGATCGAACCCAATTGGGCTTTCATCATGGAGTTCACCGTTGCGGACATCTTTCAGCGCTCGCCCTTTGGCGACATCCTGGATTCACTAAAGTCTCTCTTTATCAGGAGAGACCTGGCCGGACTATGGTCAGCAAGGTTGGGATGCGGACAACGAAGAAATTCGAAACCCACCCACCACCTACTTCATAGCCACTGTCGACGATTTAACCGACATGCTCGACTTCGACTCCGAAGATATCGACGGTATGGATGCCGATGAAAAAGACGAACAAGAACCAGCGCCTATAGGGCACTGGACAACCACCTCATCTCACGATGTATACATGGTGGACACACCTAAAAGAAACAACAACAAGGATCAAAAGGGCGCAACGAGGGATCATTCCCTTGAAAAGCAATCAAAGCAGCGGCGGAAACACCGCGCCAAGCCCCACCTCGACAGAGATCCAGCCATAGAGCAGGATGAACCGGCGGACGACGAACATACCATCGAGCAACCGTCCGAACAGGGCAACTCGGAGAAACAAACCAAACATCCCGTCCCCGGCGAAGATAATAGTCCGGACAACCTCACGCCGGACAAGTTGCTGGAGAAGAAGAACCTCCACCAAAGGCTCATCACCACTGCGCGTAGCCTGAAAAAGCAGAAGCGGAAGCTCAAAATAGCGGAAGATGCACTCAGAATCAGATGGGACAGAGTACTCAACACTGCAGACAAGTACGACAGCAGTCACCACACAAAGAGCTATCCGACGCGAAAGTTACTACCAGAATTTGATGAAGAGGCCCTAGAGCCCCCACGATCAAAAAACAAGGAAGCCACCAGGTCGGATAGACGACCCCATGACCGACATCAAGTGGCAAAGGGCGCCGCACTCAATCCGGCGCGCGATCCGCACAAGGATTCGCATCTAAAAGACGGCCCAACTAGATCTATCTACGGGCCAAGAAAGCAAGCTCTAGTAAGCAATGCAACACAACAAATACTCGAACATCGCGCCACACCCAAATACAGGGGCGCCGCACATCCCCTATGTTTCATCAATGAGGTGCTGCACCATGAATTTCCAGCGGGATTCAAGCCCGTAAGCATAGAGGCATACGATGGAACAACAGACCCTGGAGTCTGGATTGAGGATTATATCCTCCACATACACATGGCTAGAGGAGATGACCTCCACGCCATAAAATGCCTACCCCTCAAGCTCAAAGGGCCAGCCCGGCACTGGCTTAAAAGCCTTCCCGAAAACACCATAGGAAGTTGGGAAGAGCTTGAGGATGCTTTTCGGGCAAATTTTCAAGGGACCTATGTCCGACCTCTGGATGCAGACGATCTCAGCCATATAACTCAACAACCCGGAGAGTCAGCCCGGGAACTCTGGAACAGATTTCTTACTAAAAAGAATCAAATAGTCGACTGTCCGAATGTCGAAGCCTTAGCAGCTTTCAAACATAGTGTTCGAGACGAATGGCTCGCCAGACACCTCGGCCAAGAAAAGCCAAGAACAATGGCCGCATTGACAAGCCTCATGACCCGCTTTTGCGCAGGAGAGGATAGTTGGTTGGCAAGAAGCAGCACCAGCGACCCAAGTACATCCGAAGTTAGGGATGGAAACTTGAAACCGCGCTGTAGCAAGGAACGGCGCCGGTTCAAGGATAACAGCCCGAATAGCGTGGCAGTCAACGCCAGATTCAAGAGCTCTCGGCAAAAACAGAAAAAGCCGCCCCCCAAAGATAATAGGGACGAGCTATCTAACCTCAACAAAATCTTGGACAAAATATGTCAAATCCACAGTACTCCCGGGAAGCCTGCAAACCACACCCACAGAGAATGTTGGGTCTTCAAGCAATCCAGCAAACTCAACGCCGAACACAAGGGGCTCGACATACCAAGCGAGGACGACGACGAACCCCACAAGCAGAACACCGAAGAACAAAAGAAGTTCCCACAAGAAGTCAAAACAGTAAATTCACTTCATGTGACAAAAAGGAAAAACAGAGTGGCGCCCATGGAGATACGCGCCATAGGGCCTGTCCCAGAGGAGTCCCGTCACTGGTTGTTGCAACCAATCACCTTCGATCATCAGGATTACTCTAGAGGTATCCGGAACGCAGGCTGGACTGCCTTTGTCTTAGATCCGGTAATTGACGGACTCCACTTTACACAAGTCCTAATGGACGGCGGTAGTAACCTAAACCTGCTATATCATGACACAATCCGCAAAATGGGGTTAAACCCAGCAAAAATTCGCCATGGCAACACTTCCTTTCAAGGGGTCACGCCAGGCCCAGATACCCATTGTATGGGTTTGCTCTCGCTAGAAGTTATGTTCGGCTCCCCCGACAACTTCTGAAGCAAAAAGCTAACCTTCCATATCGCCCCATTCATAAGTCGCTATCAAGCACTACTGGGACGTGAAGCTTTCGCCCGCTTTAACGCAATACCGCATTATGCATCCCTTACACTCAAAATGCCCGGTCCACGAGGCATCATCTCATTAAAAGGAAATATCAAGTGTTCCTCGAGCACGGGCGATGGTGCGGCTGCATCGACAGCCGCACACTAATCAAGCTTTACTAGTTAGAGCACCTAAACAGGTCGTTAAAGACCCCGGACATGGCTCGACAAGTCCGGCGTAAACATAGACAGGCTTAATAGCCGCATAACCCTGTACAAGGGGCTCCGCGCGTTTACACCAGGAGACAATAAAGCTCACTTCTACCCATTTTTCTGTATTATACTTTGTTTATTTTAACATAGATTGCTCGCACGATTGTCTTCCACTAAGTTCCTCTGTTTTGCAGACCAGCACCGTGCTACACCCGTCCAGGATACGGCACAACGGAGACACAGGCGCAGACGTGCAGTAGGGACCCGTTTCAAGGATTCTTTTCAGATTAAGACCCTGCGTAAACCTTTCTTACTGTCTCTTGTTGATAACATCCCCCGGTTTTTTGCTAGAACCGAGGAGGAGGCTGGCGTCTTGGCATGTGGCCATGTCAGAATTTTGCACGTACCTGGACACCAGGGGCTTCTTACCAAGGGCTTTTGTTCGGCCCGCTTTCATAAAGACCGAATACCTTAGGGAGTGTTCGGCGTCGCGAGTTTGGCCTTATATGCATCAGCTCCGAATCATGTCTTTGGTCAAATGTTGGGTTTGCCCGGCTCCTGTGTTTTGCTGCCTTACGTTCCGCTCTATCGGCTAAGGCGGCACCAGGAGAACTACTGCGATTGTGCCCCGGTTCGGCCAGACGAGCACCTCAGTAGAGAAAGCCGAAAACTGACTGTCATGATATAGCGAGAGACTGGTCAACCACTCGATGACTTGCCGGAATCTTTAGGATTCCTCCGCATTAACAAAGGGCCGTTTCCCGGTCAGGCACACACGCGCTCCGAATTTGGGCGAGCGCGGTGCCCCTCGGGGCTATTCAGTAGCCCCACTGTCAAACTCCTATGGCTAAGTGAAAGTGATAAAGCATTATAGTCCGATTGCCTAGTTAGCTGCGCCATCACCTCCTTTATAGGACCAAGACGTTGGATCAAGTGTGAAAATGCGCCTTCTGCGAACACCCCCGCATTATATGCGTGGGGGCTGAAGCCAACGACTGCCATCTTTCAGGTTATATACACATATACATTAACGGCCGCACATGAGGCATTCTAATTCTTGAAAGCACAAGTATAAAAAGCTTTTTCCATCAAAGCATTGTTTTACAATAGCACATGTTATTCAAACACAACATCCTTCGAGCACTGCGTCTCTATTAAACGAGCGCCCTGCAGAACTTCCTCAAAGTAGTGCTTGGCAGGTACTCGGCTTTTGTCTGAATCCTGGGATGCAACAACGCTGGCCTTCATATCCGCCCAGTATGTCTTGACACGGGCAAGAGCCATTTGTGCACCCTCTATGCATGCTGACCTCTTCATTGCATCAATATGCGGCACTGTACCAAGGAACTGCTGCACCAAGCTAAAATAACTCTTCGGCTCTGGCCCTTCCGGCCACAGACGACTCGCGACGTACCTCATGGCGAGTCCGGATAACCTATTCAGCTCTGCCCAAGCAGCCAAACGGTCGGATACCGAAAGTGGGCGCTCTGGGTTGTGGAACTGCGACCAAAAAAGTTCTTCCAATTCATGCTCACCCAGGCCCCGGAAGTATTCGGTCGCGTCCGTGGCACTCGCCGCCAAATCCAGATAAGTGTTCGCCGCACTCCACTTTCGGTCCAACAGAGCATACTTAGGATCCCCGAACTTCATCCGCAGCATATAGGGCTTTCCAGCTGCGATATCTCCGGCCTGACGTAGCTCCTCCTTCATAGCTCTCATTGCAGAGCGAGTGTCCTTGGCCTCGGCAGTGACCTTTTCTAGGTCCTTCTGTGCCACCCTATCTTCTTTTCCAAGAAGCTTACAACGGTCGGCAGCATCCTTCAATTTCACAGCCATCTCGGCCATTTCTTTCTTGCTCTGGCAGTGAGCAGCATGTTTGGCTTTTAGCCCTTCAGCCGCTTTAACGGCAACCGCATTGCTTTTCCTCACTTGCTCCTTGGCTCGGGCAAGTTCCGCCCGAAGGTTCTCCACGGCAGCGGCACCATCTGCATTAAGCACATATGTTATAAGGTACGAACATCAAGCTCCTCTTACCAGATGTCTTTGGAGACATTACATACCTTGTGCCTCATCTAGCCGCTCATTTACAAGCGCGATGTCGGCATCTGCCACGTCAAGTTGCCGCTTTAGCTCGGCAAATTCATCAGTCCGGCTAACCACCGAACACCTCGCCACCTACATATGAAAGGCGAGATATTATACCTGAGATTATGATCCTCTGTGCCTCGTCATTTTTTGACAACACACAGAGTCTCAGGGGCTACTATCTATATAGGGCGCATTTTATATATGCGGCTCTGTCCAAAGGTACATCTTTTCACGTACCTCGAAACCTGTCAGTAAACTCCTGGCGGCCTCGTACAATTCGCTTTCCGCAGATGAAATCCTTCTAATCACCGTGTTCATCAACACACGATGTTCTTCTGAGATAGATGCTCGCCCGAGCAGATCCTTCAGCCCCTCCGACCATGCACTGAAAGGTGCCGGACTAGTCTGACGACCTTTTTCAAGGTCCGGATTTGAAGAAACCCTCTAAGACGACACCTCGGGGTCGCCCGCCTCGCAAGACGGTACAGCTGGGGGAGGCGTTTTGCTCTCCATCATCTCCGGACGGAGATCCCCTGAAGATGAGCTCTGCTGAGAAGGGTTGAGATCCAAACTGCAAGGTAAAATTTTGGTTATCTTCCTCAGAAATAAAATAGGGATATCACTCGTTTTAACCCCCCCCCTCTTCACTTACGGCTCGGTGGAGAGCTGATCCCCTTGGGGGCGCAATGCGGCCAGGGCACTCTCCGACGCTGGACCCTCTGACGAAGATTTCTTCCCCTGCTTCGAGGCCATTGCCTCCGGGTCTTCAGAGGCGTTCCTCTTCTTTCCCTGGATAGAGGAGTTCTCAATTCCTCCTTTCCTGACAGCCTCCTTCGCGGAGGCGGTAGCTTCTTTGTTCCCCTCTTCACCTTCTTCAAAAGGCGCAATCTCCCGCATCCTGGTCAACACGGGATCCGGCGTGGTCTCAGGAAGGGGGCCGGACACCTAATAAGCTTTGCTTCCGCTATCCACTCCTGTTTAAAGGATAGCTCTTTTAAGGGCAGTTTTGTGATAAATGTACGGATGGCGTGTCCGGGTACGGGGCTACTTACTTGAGTATCCGGACGATTGCAGCTCAGACCTCCATCCTCGGACAAGTCCGGACACCTTGCTTGTGATCCGAAGAGCAATTTGTACATTTCCACGGGCGTCGTGCCCATAAAGTGTTGAAGAGCTCGTGGCCCTTCCGGATTAAATCCCCACGGGCGGAGGGGGCGACGTTTGCAGGGCAGTATGCGGCGAATCAGCATAACCTGCGCCACTACGGCCAAATTGATATTTCTCTCTAGGAGATCTCGAATGCGGCCCTGCAGCAAGGGCATGTCCTTGGACGGCCCCCAGTTAAGCCCTTTATTGACCCATGACGCTAGCCGTGGTGGGGGACCCGAGCGAAAAGCAGGTGGCGCCACCCACGTGGTGCCCCTGGGGGCTGTGATGTAAAACCACTCTCGTTGCCATAAGTCGAGCTCCTCTTGAAAAGAGCCCTCGGGCCATGGAGCATCGGCAATCTTGCTTATAATAGCACCTCCACACTCAGCATGCTGCCCCTCGATCATCTTCGGTTCTACCTTGAAGGTTTTAAGCCACAGCCCGAAGTGAGGAGTAATATGGAGGAAGGCCTCACACACGACAATGAATGATGAGATTTGGAGGATGGACTCCGGAGCTAAGTCGTGAAATTCCAGCCCGTAATAAAACATGAGCCCCCTCACGAAGGGATCAATCGGGAAGCCTAGCCCCCCGAAGGAAGTGGGATGTGAACACCACACTCTCACCGGGCTGGGGAGTGGGAATAGCCTGCCCTTGAGCAGGCAGCCTATGCGAGATTTCGTCGGTCAAATACCTGGCATCTCTCAGCTTTCGCACGTCTTCTTCCGTAATGGAGGAAGGCATCCACCGGCCTTGGAGGTCGGAGCCGGACATCATCAAAGGTCCGAAGCGCCTGAATCTGGAGCTTTAGGTGTTGGAACTCAAGGCGAGAGGCGGATTTGATTGGATTGAAAGAAAGGAGTCGAGCCTTGGTCTCTTTATAAAGAGGTTGGATACCAAGAGCCCTCCCCGTGACCGTTTGGGACTCACTTTCAATTAAGAAGTCATACCAATGGCACGGTTGGGTTACCCACGCCGTATTGATGAGAATCCCGGAATAAGGGGACACGATCTCTGCTTTGACAAGACGTGCCGAGGAAACCGCCTCGCTAAAGGCGCTGAGGTGGGACGGTAAAACGAATAAAGATTTGGCCATGGCGTGATGTCACACTACGGAATACGTCAGCAGATTAGATTTGTGTAAATATTATTCTCTCTACGGTGGTATGTGGAAATTATTTTGCAGAGCCGGACACTATCCTTGTGTTCAACATCTTCTATGAAGTATTCGGAGGAGGAACTCGCCTTGCAATGCCGAAGACAATTTGCGTGTCGGACTCATCGTCATTGAAGCCTGGTTCAGGGGCTACTGAGGGAGTCCCGGATTAGGGGGTGTCCGGATGGCTGGACTATGACCTTTGGTCGGACTCCCGGACTATGAAGATACAAGATTGAAGACTTCGTCCCGTGTCCGGATAGGACTTTCCTTGGCGTGGAAGGCAAGCTTGGCGATACAATATGTAGATCTCCTCCCATTGTAACCGACTCTGTGTAACCCTAGCCCTCTTCGGTGTCTATATAAACCGGAGAGTTTTAGTCCGTAGGACAAACAACAATCATACCATAGGCTAGCTTCTAGGGTTTAGCCTCTCTGATCTCGTGGTAGATCAACTCTTGTACTACCAATATCATCAATATTAATCAAGCAGTAGTAGGGTTTTACCTCCATCGAGAGGGCCCGAACCTGGGTAAAAACATCGTGTCCCTTGTCGCCTATTACCATCCTCCTAGATGCACAGTTCGGGACCCCCTACCCGAGATCCGCCGGTTTTGACACCGACATCAGCCAACTACATCACCACGCCCGCGTTGTGCTGCACTGCATCACCACCGGAGCCGAACTGCACTCCTAATAAGATCCACACGGACGGATCTTGCCCGCCGGCGGCTCGTGCTGGCAGGTGGCTAGGAGAGGGGGGATCATCGGTGAGGGGAGGTGTAGAGATTGAGGTGGAGGGGACTAGGGTCACCGGGTCGGTGGGTGCCGGCAGTACCTCGTGTTGGAGTACACGGGCACCTTTTTGCCTTGCTGGTACACCATGGGAAGACAACCGCTGGAGGTTGAGGTGAGCTTGATGGAGGAGGAGGAGGGCGGGGTTGCTGGCGATCTGCAGATTGGGGAGGAGAGAGCTGCAGGGATTGCTCGTGTTGCAGGGGAGCTAAAGCAGAGGAGAGGGTGCTGGAGCAGCAGCAGGCATCCAACACCCAACCACCGCAGGTTACCACAGCCATACCTCCGCCACCAAGCCGAACGGCACGTGCAAAGTCTCGTTGCATTTCCCGCCGTCGCATGAGCTCCCTG
>NC_057798.1:551811302-551835441 GCF_018294505.1 Triticum aestivum | reverse complement strand
GCTGGCCGACGCTGGAGGGAAGTGGCTCGGCGTGGTGGGCACAGGAGGTGGGTGGTGGCAGGGCGCCAGCTAGGGTGGTGCTCGTGCTGGCCGACGCCGGAGGGAAGTGGCTCAGCGTGGTGTGGCGCGGGAGGTGGGTGGTGGCGGGGCGTGCTGGTGCGTCGGGTGGGGTGGGTGGTGGTGGGCACGCTGTAGGTGGTGGGGGATGTGGGTGCCGCTACGAGTGGTAGGATGGTGGGTGGGGTGGGGGAGGCTTTTTTTCTTCCGTGTGTGTTCCTTCGAATCTGTCGGGTGTTAAGCGAGTTGTTCGCAGAATAAGGTCTTAAGGCGTTATTAGAATAGACCCACCCTATATATATATATAGAGAGAGAGAGAGAGATATATATGTATATATATATATATATACCATATTTACAAGCAAAAAATAACCCCCTCCTAATTAAGTCAAATTAACCACTCTCGTTGTCAGGCAAAAAGTAGTGATGGACCAAGCGGGCCCACAAATGGAAAGCATCGATATCGCTGATAACCGCTTAAGTGGGTGTGAGAGGACAACCACCATCGCTTTGCAAGTTGGCCAAACATATGTTGAATATAATACATAAATGCACAACTTTGATGTGCCGCACATGCCTCAAAACCGTAAACCATGCACCCATACAGAGCGAGGTTCATGAAGCGTACTACATATGATGGTCCCCTTCCCCCTCTTTGACGCATACTATGTGATCCTACCGTAATACAACCCAAAAAGAATCCTCATCGATGGTGAAATTAATTAACCTCTCCCGATGTAGCTAGGTCAAAGTGATGCACATATGCATGGACGATGGCCTTGTGGGCCCACAGATGGAAGCGTCACAAGTGAGTGTCCTTGCTAGGATAACCACCACCTGCATGCATGTGGCGCAAAGAGGTGTTGTGTGATGTTTGAATAGCCATTTTCACAATTTTGATGTGGCACGTGCCTCGAAAACCGAAAAGTCACCGACACTAAGTGAGGTGTACTTGTTCACGGACGCGCATGTATAGTATATATATATATGCTAGTCCCCTCCCACCTCTTCGACGCGTACTATATACCACCATAACACAAACAAAAAAGATTCCACCTTGCTGGTCAAATTAACCTTACTACTGGTTGTTCTTCAAAGTGATGGACGATGACCTCGCGGGCCCACAGAAAGCGTCATACGCGAGTATCGAGTGTCGTGTAGGACAATCATCGACTGCATGTGGCCAAAACATGTATGTATGAAAGGGTTGTGTAATGTTTTAAATTACGAATTCACGACTCTGATGTGGCACCAGCCTGCCTAACAAAACGGCCAACCCACACGGTGGTCACAACTTATAGTGTACTGTGAGCCACTCGCCACCCCCAGACGCACACCCCCCCCCACACACACACACCGCGAATCCACCGCAACTACGGTGCATGTTAAATTAATTATCCCGTGGTGGACATATATATGTTACCAAAGGAGGGACGTTTTAATTTGGAAAAAATAGAGATCATTAAGACATTTTAGTGCATTAATTAATTGATATTCTACAGGTTTAATGTGCAAAAATCAAATTCGAGCTATATGCACACGTGACAGTGCACCTAAATGGATTGCAAAAACACATGTGTCTCATTGGGTGCATGTTTACTCCCTGTGCAACAAATTTCAAACAATGAGAATCTTTATTTTTAAATTCTAGTACATCTAAAACTTATTTGAAGTTCATGAAACTTATCGTGTTGTCATATGGACACCAATACAAAGTTGCATTGTACTTTTTTGGTCAAATTTGATACCAGTTTTGATGTAATCTTTATCTAATTACAAACGGGAGATTATTAATAATTGGGAACCAATATCCCAAATGGACTATTTATTCGAACCGTGAGCGTTAGACCAACAATAGATACGTGTCATGCTTCGATTAAGCAAGAAATAAAATGGCATCATTAATTATCAAAATAGAAAAACAATATATGTGCCGCCATGCGACCCGTGTACCGTGCGAGCAGGCATGAGTTGACGGGACGCATGCGAGCAGTCCACCATGCAGGCAGACCGGGAGGCGTGCATGCAGGTGTGTGAATTGATGGAGCTGTGCTCGCTGCGTAGTGTCATCGGGAGGCATGCGAGTAGCTATGTGAAACGATGGTAGGCATGCCAGCAGTCCGGTGCGAGGCTCACCGGGAGGCGAGCCATCGGTTTGATCGTGGCCCGCCTCTCTCCCACTACTCCATATTAATGGTGCGCCCAAGCGGCCGCACCCCCCATCCTCGCCACACACACAATCCCCTCTCTCCACTTGCATCCTCGACGCCGCTCTCAGTCATCAAAGTCGTCAGTGTATGAGGATGCCACTGAAGCACCCCATCGGAGGGAGTGGCGATGCCGGGGCTGCTAAAGCACCGGAGCACGGCGTGGAGATGGAGATAGAGGTTGCCGTCATAGACGGCGTCGAGCTTCCACAACCAGAGGCGGAGTTCCACACCAACTTTGGTGATGACTCGGGCGACGACTCCGACGACGACGGATAACTAGTTAGTCATCTATACCCATTTATGTGTCAAATAGATCCTAGGGTTTCTCTCGTTACTCCTGCCTTCCCCTTTTTGGAATAGAAATCCTATGGTTATGTTCTCCCAATCCATGAAATCTGAGTAAGTTTCATTAGATCTGTGTAGTGTATTGATTTTTTGAGTGGTACAAGTGATAAGTGATTAGTTGTTTCATCTGTGGAAATGATTTCTGCTAGTAATCCGATAGGGTTAGTGTTCGTGCTAATAATTCCTAGCCAGGACTTGACAATTGATTTTCAATGACCTACATATGTTTGTGCCATTATTTTCTTCATGATTGGTTTGTACATAGAGGAATGTGCTTAAAAATCGAACCATAATCTCTGGATATGTATAAATAAATAGCCATAAATTCCTAATCCTACTTCACGGCATGTAATTTTTGATTTTGATGCCAATTCTTGGCAACTACCAAATGTTCACTAGAGATTAGTTTCTAACCATTAATTTGATGCCACATGTTTTTAACTATTTGTATAGGTGTTGTCTGACGATGTGGAGAGCGAGGATGAAGATGTCCAGACGAGGTACAAGAGGCAAATCCCAAGGGAGCTTTATACGGGAATGCATAACAGGCGTATTAGGACCTGGAACAGTGGCTATCGATGCCCATTCTCCAACCACAAGCTTGATGACGCGTATCAAAGTGTTCTGGCGCATGCAAGAGGACAGGTCGTTGGCTCCTTCAAAAAGAAGTATGCTCGCAGGGTGGAGCACGACCCGTACGCCGAGTACCCGGAGAAGCTTCGGGATCGTGCCGGCTTGTGAGATGAGATGTGGGATCAAACTATATATGTACGCTTGATCATGCTTAATGACGGTTGAACTATGCTTGTGTACATGGAGGCTTATTATCTATGTCTGAGTATGTTTAATCTATGTTTACTTATGTCTAACTGTGGGATATGGATGCAATCAGTTCGGTTGATGGAATTTGTGTTAAATGTTGACCAAAGATTTAACTGGCAAAATGTTAGTGCATGTCAGCAAAAATTATATTGTTGGATGCATATTTGAACATAGTGTTCAATCATATAATTTTTGGTGACATGCATAAACATTTCTTAGTCCAATATTTGGTCAAAATTTGGTACAAATTACAGAGGGGACCAATAAACCAGGACGGGGGTAGTACGTCAATCACACACAGTTCCCAAAATTGGAACCGTGTGCAATGACTTTCATTTTGCATGTTGCTTCAATCACACACAGTTCCCAAAATTGGAAGCTCGTGCAATGGCTTTCGTTTTGCTTCTTGCGTCAATCACACATGGTTGGCTCTAGCAAACTGTTGCCTCCGAAATTCTTTGTGGGACAGAAAACCCTCACCACCCAATTCTAAAAAGAAAAAAGAAAACCCTCGCCATCCCCACGTCACAAAAGCCCTCACCCCCACCCGCCGCCCCATGCCTCCGGTCCCAATTCACACCTGCACAAGCTCCTCCGCATCTATGCATGGCACCGCCTATCGCGGCGGTAAAAACTTAGCTCGACGCCTGCCGCCGCTGCCAGGCTGCCAGCAAACCCCACCGCATTTCGCCACTTCCGCTTGCTGCCGCCTATCACCATCGACTTCCTCGACGCTACTCGCGGTCGACCCAGCTCCGCTCGGTTGGGGAATCTGCCATACTGAGGGTTTTTTCTCATGGACGACAAGGTAACTAATTTAATGCGATATTATCTCATCTCTCATCCCAGTTCATCTGCCTCCTTTAATCATCCGGCGGAAATCACCGTGAATTCATTTTTATTCGTGCTGATTTGAGGGTTTTCTTTCATTCATAGAGTGTATAGTGCACCGACACATCAGGACCTTGCGACGCCCGCCATAGATTCCATCCCACCGTACCAGATGACTTGAGCATGTGCGCGGTATGTTCAATCTCACCCTAAATCGGTTTGCATGGCCTACTTTCCTGAAGATATTCTAAATGTTGCTACATTTGGTTAAAAGGTGCCACATGCACCATATATGTCAAAGGGGATTTTTCCCTCTTCTTTCTATATTAGGAAAATTAATGATGTATTGTTCTTTCGATTACTCTCATATTTCCATGACGTCATGTTTACCCTATCTGTTCAATTATAGATTTTTGTCCTTCGATTTCAACTGTTGCACGGTTCTTTCTATTTGGGCCCAATTTGCATGTTACCATATTTTCTTTAACAATCCTACCATTTTCTGCAGCGCATCCCTTGCTATGCAACAGATTATGTAGTGCACAATTTTTCCCTTTACATAGATCAAGGTTGCACGAATGTCATACTGCACACAAACCATGGATTTACAATCGTTGCTACTGTATTACTTGATGAACATGGTGACTCCTACTTTGGCGCTGGCTTTTGGAAAGAAATTTCTAAGTTTTATGTACTGAAAGTTGGCACTAAAATTGGACTGCACATAAAAGGGCCCGGTCTTGAGATATATGCTAACTTCCCTGACAAAATCATCCATCATGAGTTTGTTCGAACTAAGTTATCTTTTCAACTCTCTACATGCTGATTTACCCAGCAATGTTAAATGAATTGTGTAGTATTTAAGCAACCAATTGTTATTCCCTTTCTTACTATATTCCTACCTAATAACTTCTAGTTACCAATACACTTTTCTATTGCCCTGTTCTAACTAAATATTCCCTGTACTCTCATTTCTATCAGAAAGCGCCGCTAACAAGGAGACTCCGGAGGTGGAGAACGGGTCTGCCAACAAGCGGAGGCGGGGCAAGCTAGAACCACAACCGACTTCAGCATGCATAGACTTCATCAGCAGCCTCCCCGATGATATGTTGACAGACATCATCTCCCTCCTCCCAATCAAATGTGGGGCGTAGACAACCATACTTTCCCGGTGGTGGCGCCCCCTATGGAACTTCACCCCTCTCGACCTCATCGACACCCACGAGCTCTGCCATAGCTATCGCAAAAGCTTGGATGCATTCTCCAAGATCCTTGGCAGTCACCCTGGCCCAACCAGAGGCCTTAGAATGGGAAAGTTCCGTTCCAACAATAGGGACCGAGCCAAGCTTGATAATTGATTCGGATCCCCCGCCCTAGATCAGCTCGAGGAACTCACTTTTGATGATGGGCATATGCGCTTGCTGCCAACGTCCGTGCTCCGCCTCACGCCCACGTTGCGCTTCGCCAAGTTCAGGAACTATCGTCCCCCCCCCTTAATGATGTGCCCGCTCTTATTCTACCATGACTGAAGCACCTCGAGCTCGTCGCCGTCTGCCTCTCAAACGGTGACATGGAGCGCCTTCTCCGTGGCTATACTGCACTTGAGTACCTTCGTCTTCAGGTGATCAATGGGTTGAGTACATTCCACATCACCTCCATGACTCTCCGGACTATATGTGTGTTGTTGGTTCGGCAGGAAGACATCACGAGATGTGTACCACGGTATGGTCATCGAGGACACACCTGCACTTGAGAGATTACTTGTACTTGATCAAGTAGGTCCAACAAGAATCAATGTCATTTCTGCGCCGAAATTGACAGTGCTGGGCTACTCATTTGACCAATACTACGAACTTGTTATTGGATCCACACCCGTTCAGTACAACAGCCGCCTTCTACTTCTCCTTCTACAAATTAACATTATTTCTAATTTTGAAGATGTTTGTTCGTCTGTCATTCAGAAAATGATTCTGACAAGCCTGACCGTGAAACTGCGCATAGTGAAGGTCTTGGCACTAGTATCTATGGGCCCCAACCAGGAGCAAGTTGTCACTTTCCCAAGATGCTTTCCGTGCCTGGAGAAGCTATATATCGAGGTGATGTTCCTTTCCTGTTAAATGTTAACCATAAGGGAGTTCAATTTGTGACACCTTTTTCCAGTTGGTTTCTTCCACCATGTGCCCTGTAGAGCACATAATTAATTATCACACTCGAGTGTCCATCATCACCCTTCTATGTAACTTTGACCTCATCACCCATGGGTAAACTTAAGACCGAAGTCATTCCACGCACTTTGTTTTTACAAAGCTTTTTGCCAATAAACGACCACGACTTTTCCCTCTTCTAGCCGACGTGTGGCAAACCAAGCCGGGCGGGAAGCTTGCGCGGTAGCGCGGGAACAGGCTCACCGACGATACATTTCGCGCCTCTTCGAGCCCACGCATGGTCAAACTGCAGTGCGGTGTTGTCAAGCATGCACTAGACTCATCACTGCGGTGCGGTGTTGTCAAGCATGCACTGGAACCCTCGGCTATGAACGCCGTGACAAGCCGTGACGATCAGGCCGGCTGGCCCGCAGTTGTTACAGTGGTTATTTAACCCTTCTGTCTCTTCAACCTTTCGATCGTGCCCCACCATTGCAAGAAGCACACCCACCACGACAAATTCTTAGAGAGTATCCTGCGCGGCTCCAATGGCGCTCCGAGCGGCTGCCGACGACGAGCAGTAGTTCACCATCCATGTCGTGGTGGACACCCACCGAAGGTTTGAGGAGATCTCGGTGGTGTACACCAACCACCCGGTCTGGGTGGAGCACTCCATCCGCATCATGGAGTTGTTGCTTGCTGACAAGAAGTACAAGGTGGTTAGGTTCGACATCAATCACACCCGCGCTTGTGTCGGGTCTCGTCCCAAGGTCGCCGTTGCCCAGATGTGTGTGTGCCACCACGTCCTCGTCTACCACTACTGCCTGGCCACAAGGTTGTGCGAGCGTTTCGCCAGGTTTGTCAACAACTCCCACTACATGTTCCCTATGGTCGACATCACCAACGATGTCAAGGTGCTCAAGAATTCGGGCATCGCCTGCCAGAATCTTGTCGACATCCAAGGCCAATACAATATCTGGGCAGCTAGGAGCATGAGAAGGACTCACTGGTTCACCTCACCGAGGCCATCATCGACCCCTACTACAGAGACATGAAGGATTCCTGCAACAACGACAAGCGTGCCTGGCACTCGGCCTGGATGAAGAAACTCGACAAAGATCACGTCGTGTATGCGGCCAAGGAGGCGTACACGTGCTACGACATGTACAGGCGGATCGTTGACATGAGGAAGTGCCTCCTTCCAAAAAACAGCGAGGGATCCAGCCGGAAGCAGAACAATGGCAAGCATCATCACAACAAGAAGTAGATGATTAGATCCTCGTTTCTCCTAGTTTAGTATGCATGTAATTGCTTACTTTGATGTGTGAAAATGTTATCTGTGTAGTCACTTGTCTAATTGTATGCTTAATTTGGTTATGCAATGCTGTCTTTTTAAGTATATTTGTTGATGCTCTGTAGACAGAGCAAATCACATCGCACACGGACTAAACAAGGGAACCCGTCGGTGATGATTTCATCGATCACTAATGATTGTATACCAGCAATCGTTTGCTCACAACACACATAGCTTGTTAACAGGAATCGTCTGTGTTGTTATCGGTCTTCCCACACATTTCTGATTACAGACTTGTTTGTCGCGTATCACACACATCTTGTCAAGTTGAATTGTTTCTCTTCTCTTGGCTCAACGCAAATAGTTCATCCGAGTGAACTGTATGTTGTATATCGCACACATCCTCATCTGGCTGCCCATTTTTGTCGTTCCACCTCATCACAACCAATTCATCCGAGTGAACCGTATGTTGTGTATCGCACACGCCTTCATCTGGCTGACCGTTTCTTTTGTTCCTCCTCATCGCAAATAGTTAATTGAACTGAAACATATTCCCTGCATCGCACACGAAACCAAAATCTGAAACGTGTTTGATACATACGTCATCGTGAATGTTTTGGACATTTTTTATGGTTCTCTGACACCACCGTTTGCGATTATTGCATCACACACAGTTTCTCGAAGGGTCTCTGATCATAGTGTCGCGTTAGCAGCATCCTGCAGTAGTGGTGTTCTGGTTGTTGAAAAAACAGAAACTGATACCCCTCTTTTTCTTAATTATTTACTATTTGCCCTTCATGTGATGTTGCATGGTTCAATAACTCTTCAGGGTTACATAAAGAAGTTGGAGTAAATCCTTTTGGTGTAGAATTCAAGGCATTAGTGAAAACAGTAAATAAGGCAGCAACAACTAAGAGAAACTTTTGATTTGTGTTCACTATGGTCTTCTTAAATTTTTGTAAGGGCATGTGATGTCGTCACCATATGAGGTGGACAGTGGCCCGGCTATGAACACCCATTAGATAGGATCAGGAATCCACTGCTCTGGCACTTCACCAGCCACCCTATTAGGTCTAGCGAGGTATGTTCTGCTCTCCCTCCTTCCTATCCTTTCAGTTCCTGTCCACTCCCCTCCTCTGCTCTTTCTTTTTTGCATGCACGATGTTGTTAGGTGTCAACTGAGAGAAAAATACGATGGATAGTAAGGAGAACGTGGGAGATTGGGAGGAAATTGCTGAAGCTGGCCAAACAAAAGTAAGAATGATCCACCTCGGTGTTTAAGACATAGAACATGTATTCTACATTGATAGTATCATTAGTCTAATGATCAATGTTCAATTTTACTATCATCGACCAGCTTGGGAATGTAAGTGCATCTTTTTTGGTGTGCCCGGCTTAAATATTTTGGTTTTGATATCTACCCAACTTATAAACTGACTACTATTCAAGGAAAGTTCCATCTTTATGAGATAATTTTCTAAAATGCAAAACTGTAAGAATGACCCTAGGACCATCTTTACAATCAATAAATAATGAGTTGCATGTACCACAGGATTTAATGGTTAGCTTTTCATGCCTTAGTTAGGAATACATGTGTGATTTCAAGGCTCGTACTAGTGTTTCCTAAACCTACTTTTTCTCTCAAAGGCTAGAGAGAAAGCATTCAAGAAAGCTTGATAGTTATGTCAATGTTAATGCACCCAAAAAACTTGTGGTAGAAAATCGACGGGCGCAAAAAAACGTCCACACGCATGCACATCTCATCTTTTACATCCCCCTATTCCTAGGTTAAAGGAAAACCTGTTCCTGACGATCTCCACAACACTCACTCATGCACCCATATCAGCCACCATGGCGGCATGGTGTGCAGCGAGGAAGGAGAGCACATCAAGCAGTGCAAGGAGCACAAGCGCGCCGATCGTCACCGCCATGGGGTGTGGTTGCAGAGGCTGGTGAAGAGCCTTTGAGCGATGAGGATGATGTCACATGGCGGGGTGGGAGCGGCAGCATGGGGAGGGTTCTGAAGAGCAGGGATAAATTAGAAGGTACTTTTCCTTGTTGTGAGTAGGATCAGATTTTGATTGACCAAGCTTCTACATGATGTTGCTTTTTTAAACGCATGAGTCTCACACTTTCTCATGAACAATAGTAAATTTTCACAGTAAGCAAAAATTTTGTACGTTTATTTATGTCTTTTTCTTACTCTGTAGGTGGATTTGCTCCGGTGATTCTGCAACCCTCGAGGAGGTGTGGTTTCCATCAAATGATTTTACAATTCGTTTGGTGTCAACAATGGGTGGCAGTAATCTTCACTGTCTTATTATATACACATGACATATATCAAAATGACCATGAAGGATATAGATGCTGCTCAGAAAATGCCTAGGAATATGAGTTTGTTATAATGGCTATTTAGTTGGAAGAAAACATACATTGAAGATGGACATATCAGATGTGCCTGCTTGATAGGTTGCTTACTTGGTTATGAAGATGTAGTGATGCTTCCTTTGATGGGGATAATGTGTTCTTTTTTTAATGTTTTCTCACTTGCTTTTTTGCTTGTCTGTCATGCTATGTTGGTACTCCCTCCGTCCGAGTTTATTAGGCCTCTCAGCATCACAAGCATATCCCCTTTTATAAGGCCCAGCTTGTGAAAGGTGCATGCATGCAACCATTCATTGGATGCATTGAAAGCCATTATTGTTGGTGCCATGGCTGGAAAATCAATACACTTCATATGTGCTTTTTCATTGGCTGCATGCATGTGAGAAAGTGCATTGGAAGTGGAATGGAAGAATTAATATGAGGAAATTACTATGTGTCTTGATCTAAGATAAGTTGTCTTTAGGCCTAACAAACCCGGACGAAGGGAGTAGATTGTAGAGAGAAACTTGTCTTTGAACAAGACTACCAAGGAAGCATGAGGGCAAACATATCTATTGCATTATTATAGTTGTGATAATTTGATTTAATTCTAATATGTCAAGCTTCCGAAAGTTTAGTATGTAGAGTGGTTTGGTGATTTGATATTTGTCGCAATGTAGTAATAAGCACCATACAACACATAAATTCTTGTTTTTTTGTTCTTCTGTGGGACACATCCTTATGGAGTACAAGACATTTTTATAACTATACCTATAATTCAAAATCCTAAATTTATTGTTTTGTGGCACTGTGAGCACATTTTTCTCTTGGTGACCAATATCCCTCGAGCTATATGAAATTTGATTAAGAATATGGGGATATTTTTTGAAGTCATGATGATAAATAGGTATATCTGGAATTCAAGTTTGGGTCGCATTTATTTGGTTTAGCTATACATTGTATAGGGAAGAAGGTATCATACTATTTTGTGGGATGAGTGCTTTAAGCAGGAGGGGTTGTTAGGGCTAGAAGATGGCTTATTGTGGTTTCGTCGATAACAATGAGACGAGTAGCAATGTTGGATCAGCATTGGCGGCCTATGGCAACGCACGACACTCAACTAGTTTTAAGATAATATGCCGGTTCAGTCTATGAAGGTGTTCATATGAGTAGGATGTGCGTGCGTGTGTTCATAAAGGTGACTACATACTTATATATTTGAGCGACTTTTTCGATTGTACAGTGTTTTAAGCAAAACATTGTAACATTGTACTAACTTTAATACAAAATTATACTTACTCTTTCCTAAAATCTTGGGAGACTAGTGTTTCAGCATGAAATTAGTGTAGGCATTCGTTACTTAGTTGTCATTGGTTGGGAGAGGAAAATTGCCTCCCACGATCTCCTCTACGCCCCAAGAACTCCCCCGTCGTGGGATTAGCGTGGGCTAACTCCAATTAAGGAGGCGGCGATCACAAGGGAGATGAATGATGACCTAGACGCTCCTATCTCGGATGAGGAGGTGGA
The DNA here is from genome assembly GCF_018294505.1 of Triticum aestivum. Classification (NCBI taxonomy): domain Eukaryota; kingdom Viridiplantae; phylum Streptophyta; class Magnoliopsida; order Poales; family Poaceae; genus Triticum; species Triticum aestivum. The sequence goes on along the minus strand of NC_057798.1, from coordinate 551,823,847 downwards.
GCGGGCTCTTTTCCAGATGGGCGCCGCCAAAGCTCCTGGGCCGGACGACCTGCCCGCCATGTTTTACCAGAGACACGGGTCTCTCTTGAAGGGGGATGTTTGTGAGGCTGTTCGTGATTTCTTGGCTGGTGGGGAAACCCCGGAGAAGTTAAACGATACTGTAATTGAGATGATCCCAAAGGTGAGTTCTCCGGAGCTTCTCTCTCAGTTTCGACCCATCAGTCTGTGTAATGTCCTCTATAAGATCGCTGCAAAGGTTCTTGCTAACAGACTCAAGGGCATCCTTTCGGTGCTAATTTCTGAGGAACAAAGTGCATTTGTCGCAGGGAGGCTCATTACAGACAATGTATTAGTAGCCTACAAGTGTGTGCACGCAATCAGGCATCGGAAGCGGAAGGTGCCGCTCTGTGCGGTCAAGTTAGACATGATGAAAGCCTACAATCATGTGGAATGGGCTTTTTTGGAACAGGTTATGTTGCGGGTTGGTTTTTCTCAGCATTGGACCAACATGATCATGAGATGTGTCCATACAACAAGGTTCACTGTCAAGCTAAATGGAGGTTTCTCTCGTGTTTTTTTGCCTTCACGAGGCCTTCGACAGGGTGACCCGTTGTCTCCATATCTCTTTCTGTTTTGTGTTGAAGGATTTTTCTCCCTCTTGAAGAAGGCCCAGTTGGACAAGGAAATTAAGGGAGTGTCATTTGGGAGCACGGGCCCCCATGTGACTCATCTCCTTTTTGCTGATGATAGTATTGTCTTCTTGGAGGGATCACAGTCCAATTTGCAGGCCCTCAAAGATATTCTCCAAGTGTATGAGCACGCGTCCGGGCAAAGAGTCAATATGCATAAATCATCTATCTTCTTTGGGAAGGGCAGTTCTGATGTGGACAAGGCTATGTTGAAAGGTACTATTGGCATCAACTCTGAAGCTCTGAGTGAGAAATGTCTGGGTCTTCCAACAGTGGTTGGTCGATCGAAGGAGGGTACCTTCAAACATGTTAAGGACAGCTCTTGTGGCAAAGTCCTAGGATGGAAAGGGCAGGGGCTCTCGAAAGCGGCCAAAGAGGTCCTTGCAAAATCAGGATTACAAGCTACTCCCACTTTCACAATGAGTTGTTTCCAACTCTCTAAGAAAATGTGCCGGAACTTGACATCTATCTCTTCTAACTTCTGGTGGGGTTCAATTCATGGTGACAACAAAGTGCATTGGGTTGCTTGGGATAAAATGTGCTTGCCCAAGAGGGATGGTGGGATAGGCTTCAGAAACTATGAGGCCTTCAATCAGGCTCTGCTAGCGAAGCAAGCCTGGAGGCTGCTGCAAGTTCCTGACTCGCTAGTGGCAAGGGTGCTTCAAGCTTGGTACTTTCCTGATTCTTCAATAATGCAGGCTGCTTGTCCTTCAAATGGATCATTTACCTTTAGGAGTATTTTTGCATGGCTCGGACTTATTGAAGGAAGGATTAGTGTGCCACATTGGGGATGGCTCAAAAATCCTCATTCACCATGACAATTGGATCCCCCGCAAGGGATGCTTGCGGCCACTGGGCCAGGTGTTCATCCAGGGCGTCACCAGGGTGGCTGACCTCCTGAATGCGCATGGTAATGACTAGGATGGTTCAACTGTGGATGCCATGTTCTCTGAGGATGATGCTGCAGACATAAAGCAAATTCCGGTTGGTGGAGTCAAGGTACAAGACTTCATGGCCTGGAACTATACCAAAAATGGCGAGTTTACTGTTCGGTCAGCGTATCACTTGGCTATGGGCATACGAAGGGCAAAATCCGGACGGCCGGAGGGCTCCTATTCTGTCAACACCCATAGGAATTGGCTCGCTCTGTGGGGCTCGCATGTCCCGAATAAAATGAAGATTCAAGCTTGGCGACTCAAGTCAAATGGTCTGGCCACTGGGTCTAAGTTGCATCATTGCCGGATCAAACCTGGAGTATTCTGTCTAGCCTATGGTCGAGAGGAGACGGCTGCTCATCGGTTCTGGGCATGCCCACACTCCAGGGCTTTCTGGAGGGTGTTGGGCGAGAGGAGAAGCCTGGAGCCAATGTCTCCACCGGAGGAGATCGCCCCAATCTCGAGCTCGGGCGCTGGCTCAGGGGCTGGGTGGGTGATGCGAGAGAGGAACAAAAGGAGAAGTTCACCCATGGAGTCTATGTAACACCCCAAAATTTTGACCTTGATTTATTAATTAAAATTTTGCTAGGAAATTAAATTTTTATTTTCTGGTTTTATCTTTTAATTTCAGATCACTCTGTCCCTCTGAATTTTTGAGTTTTCCCTTCTAGGTGGAAACCTTTCAAAAATATGGATGGACTTGTGTATCTTCCCAAGACCATTTCTTTTTATCGGTGGAATTATTTCTACCATTTTTTTCCTGATTTATTTCTTAAAAATGATTTTTCATAAGATTTAGTGTCCCATTTGCACTACAACCCTTTTAAATACTCCTTTAAAAATTCCACCAAAATTTGGAGATGTCATGTGATGTTCCCACATCACCTTTATGCAAAAATATCTTTTAGTCATTTGGAGATTTTGAGCCCTACCCCAAGTTTTCAAATCTGGATCAATTTGTGGTTTGCACTGCAACCTATTTAAATATTTCTTTAAAAATTACATAAAAATTTGGAGATGTCAGTAGATGCATATAATTCAACTATATGCAAAAACCCATTGGTGTTCTTTGAAAAATTTGAGCAAATCATCCTCATCTTCATTCTGGTTCGGTTTTGTGTTTTGTACTACAACCATGTCTTATCTTGCCCTATTGCCCTTGATGTTTCTCCTGCTTATAGACCAACCTACCAAGTCCAGGAAATTGGACCCATTGAAATATTTTTGGTCCATGCATTAATGACTTTTATTTTCTGTCCAGATTTGGTTTTCTCAAAAACTTGCACTAACAAGTTTCTGGTTTTGCCCAAATAACCTTGCCACCATCACCTATATCTAAAGAGACTCTGATCTGGAGTTTTTGGCCACCCAAAGAGATACCTAGATGCCCATGGCATTCTATCGAGCACCTTGTGTGCATGGCCAGTTTTGGCATAGTTTTTAGTTTACATTGTGGACTTGATCCCCTCGCCCAGCAGCCATGTCCACTAATCTCCTAGCCACCTCTAACCTAGCCCTGTCTATTCCCAGCCTCATTCAAGCTCTCTAGCATGCTTTAGCATTTTGCCGAGCACCTGGCGTGCGTGCTCTGGGCGCGGCCAGAGCGCGTGTTTTGCACGTGTGTGCGCCCGAGCCGCCGTGTTCGCCCACCCCCGCGCCCCTGGCCTTTGCTCGCCTGCAGAGCCACACCCGTCCTCATCCGCTCATCAGAACCATCCAAGCCACCCCTCGAGCCCCGTAGTGCCGCCGTCAGGTCGGCCATGGCAGCTAGCGGACTGCCGCAGCAGCCTCTGCCATGGACAGCGCCGCCCGAGCCACTCCAGCGCGCCACATGCCCTCTGGAACAGCTCGAGCTCATCCACGAGCCCATCTGCTAGCACCCGTCGCCGCCATGTCGCCCTACCAGCAAAAGAACGTCGGTTCGCCGCCGATCTTATCCTCGACCGCCGTGGAACCGACCTCGACCGCTATAAATAGGGATCCCGAGCTCGACCAGACCCTCAGGCGACCTCGGGCCATCCCTCTAGAGCCTCCACAGCCAGCAATCAATGGAAGGAGGCCGTCTTCCCTGTCTCCGGTCAGTTCGGCCGCCGCCACGCTCCGGTCCGTTCGTCGCGAGCAGAGCCTTCCCAGTCCAACCAGTGCCACCATCCTCCTCCCCTCGACCATACGGAGTCGCCCAACCCCTCAGCCTCGACCGGGAGCCACCGTAGCCCAAGCCCCCAATTGTCTCGAAACCACCGTCCACCGCGGAGCTCGCCGCCAGCGACCCCCTCCACCCCCGCCAGCCTATCGACCACTGGGAGGGCCGCCCTGGACTGACGGATCCATCCCTGCCCTCGGAACCCCGTGGGGAGCCGCCATTCATCAACGGCGATCGCCGGAGCCCCGCCACCGCTCGGTCAGGGAGAAGGAGGCGCGGGCGACTGGTCAAACCTGACCAGTGGGCCCGATGGACCCATTGTCAACAACACAGCGACGGCCCACGCTGGTTTAAGTGGAAGCGTAAAACCAGGAGTACGTTTTCTTATTTGAACCATTTTTCTTTTTCTGTTTTATTTAAAAACAGAATATTGACTAAACTTTGACTGGCTATAACTTTTTAAATAGAAGTCCAATTGATTTGATTCTTTTTTTGTTGTTTCTCAAGTTTTGTCTAGTTTATTTTCATATTTATTTGAAAATTTTCCAAACAAATTTTTTGTACTGTTTTGGAACTATGTGTTAAATCAAATTTTCGTAAAATAGGATTTTTGAAGAAGAAGGCAACTTTCAAAAAATGCACCCCACTTGCATACTCTTGAAGGCAGGCATTCTAAACCCCGGCATAATATTTGTTGTGTGTCATTTGATGCATATACGACACCACCGTGACGCAAAGTATTCGGTATTTTATGTGGTGCTATGATCATATTCATGAGTGCATAATAATGATTCCTTGCTGTTGGAATTTGATATGCTTCGGATAGTAATCGCCCTCGTATGCCTTTCGTGCCTATCGGAAGGAATCCGGGAAAGTCTCTGTCTTGGGTAGACATGAGCTCATCTCTAGTTCTTCGTCGAGACGGTTATGTCCGGTAAGGCATGGTGAGGTATGATGAGTGGTGATTCTATCTGATTGGTGTGAAATATATTTCTTATGCTTATCATGCAGGAAATGCTTTAACCTCCTGAGTTGACCATAGATCGAGTCTTGTTCTAGTAACCCCCATACTTGTTTCGTACTACCACTTGTCCCTGCCATAGGTAGGGTACGGTTCGGTAAGTTGTCAACCCCTTCCTAGCACACACCGTACAGAGAGGCCATGGTGGAAGATACGGCTGCATCCAGTAGACATGCCACCTGGTCTGGGGGCATGGGTGTTTCTGGTTGGAGCCGAGGGGGTAGCTCCCATAGTTTGCGCGCGTTATAAATTTTGTGATCCCATGCTAGTCGATGTTGTAGCCTCCCCACTTAGAGTTTTGCTTAACGGGTGTCGTGGGTGATTCCAGACACCGGTAAGTTAGGCTGGTGTGTGCGGTCAGGTGTGTTTTCAATTAAAAGACCGTAGACGGAATTAGTCCCAATGGACTAAAGGAATCCGTTACTTGTGGGTAAAGAGTACACCCTCTGCAGAGATTATATCTATTCGAATAGCCGTGTCCATGGTTAAGGACTACAGTCTGGGATGGCTCAAGTGTCGGTCTTAGTGTCGGTCTTCGGAGAATTTTTTTTTGCTAAACCAGAACATGGATCATGACTTGTGACTCATGATGATTATGATTACTATTATTATGGACTAACCATTTACACTATTTGAATTATTGAGTATCCCTGGGACGGTTCTACCTCCTGGATATTCACTGTGATTAAATTATGGGTTAATTATCCTTTTGCCCTTAGTGGTGTCCATCTGCTCAGTTTTGCCCTCAGATGCAAATTGTGCTCAGTTTTGCCCCTAGTCCATGCGCACCGACTCGTTCTGTGAACTTTGGCGTCTTCGTCAGGTTAACCTTTTGACTCGGCCCTTACAGGTGGGACCAGGTGGCAGAGGCGGCCAATTTTATTCAGACCGTTGCACGCGTGGCTTGCGGGACCCAGCAGAGAGCCGTTGAGCATAGAGCCGTTGCGGGTGTGTGCTATATTAGCGGGCGACAGCGGCGGTGACCACAGCGATAGAGAGCACGGCACTGACCACGGCGAGAGAGTGAGAGCACGACGGCGGTGGGAAGCTAGCTGTGGAGGGTGCGGAGGTGGGAAGCTAGCTGTGGAGGGCGCGGTGGCGTTGAGATCCTGTTCGGCTCCGAGCTCCATGTCTTCCGCAAGCTCCCACGCCACCTCGCGGATGCAGAGCCGGGTGCGTGTGGAGATGCTTGTCTTCGTCTGTCCGCGGTGCCGGGCGAGCGTTGATCGGAGGGTTTCTCACACACCGAGGAACCACAATCGTCCGTTCTACATGTGCAGCGAGAATGGGGTAAGAATCGGGGCAATTGCACCATTTTCATTGTCGGGATCTTTGAGCAATCGGTTGATCTGTTCCGTGTTCATGCAGGTGGCATGCTTCTTTCTTTGGGTCGATGCTCTGTCCAAGACTCTGATAAATGAACTGCAAGAAGAGCATGACGAATGGTTGCGCATGCTGCCCCAAACCGCAGTGGCTGCAGCACGAGCTCCGAAAGAAGAGATGGAGGGCAGAGCACGCACTGACAGAGAGCTAGCTGTTGAGCTTAGGATGTTGAAGAAGAAGGTTAGGAAGCTTGAAGATCAAGCACTACCAATACCCATTTGCAAATACTTTTGGGCATTTGTAGGTATGGTAATCGCACTGGTTGTAATGTTGAAAATGTATGGAAAGGCATGAATTATGGAGGAATTTGTAATCTTGAAATTGTATAGAAATTCACCTAGTTTAAATGTTGGTCAAAGTTGTTTAAATGTTGAAAAAAAGAGAAGAATTGACCATGTTGAAAAAAAGGAGAAGAAATGAGGAATTCAGAAACTTTTGATCAATGAAATGCAGCTAATGAATTATTCCAGAGCCAAACAATTAAGGTTAGAAATTATTTGGAGCTGTTAAATATTTAATAGCAATTTAAGTAATCCAATTCAAATACACCGTCATTTAAATCAAAGACCAAAATGTCATGGAAAATGTGCCTCAGCTCTGGTAGATGTTTACACCTAGTGCCAAAATAAATGAACATTTTTTAAGGGCATTACATTTAGTAGAAACTAATTTGTCTAAAAAATGAAGGGTGGAAAATGCACAAAAATTGGTGCGGCTGGGGACTCGAACCCAAGACCGCGTGGGTTAGTAGTGTTTAGGGCTGCGCTGGGAACCGCTAGGACAGATGGCAAGAGTTTGACATGGGTAGGGAAGCAATGTATACATAGTGAGACTGTGAAATTTGTCAAAAAATGAAGGGTGGAAAATGCACAAAAAATTGGTGCGGCTGGGGACTCGAACCCAAGACCACATGGGTTAGTGGTGTTTAGGGCTGCGTTGGTAACCGCTAGGACAGATGGCAAGAGTTTGACATGGGTAGGGAAGGAATGTATACATAGTAAGACTGTGAAATTTGTCAAAAAAAAGGTGAGACCGTGAATGTTTGCACACGCGTGAGAGTGGTTTTCCTTTGTTTTGCACTGAAATTTTGGAGGGTTGGGAGGTTGAAAACGTATGTTTGCACTGCCACGTGGTTTTGGTTAGAGTGGCACTTGGTTTAGTGTTAGAGTCTCACTTGGTTTAGGATTTAAACGGAATAAATTTGCATGTTAGTTCATGACTTTTTTTTAATAAAACGGAGGGCTTCTCACCCCCTCTTTTGAATGACAACCCAAAGTTCTCGAGCTTCATGACTTGGTTTAGGGAAGAAATTATATGCTTGGGCATGGACATTTTTTAACACACATAATAAACCCTAATAAATAACTTAGATAAGATGCAACAACTACCATTACAATAATAAGTTCACGGACACATGACGAAACATGACATGACACGACACGACATAGAAAAGCAACAAATAAAAAACAAAATAGCCTTCATCTTGATCTCGTCCTTCCACTTTGGCCACGCGCGCCCCTTCAACACCGTCTTCATCTTCACACCTCCTCCTCGTCGTCGTAGGGAAGGGAGTGCATCCCGGCTAGAGTGGGGAAGATGTTCTCGTAGTTGGTGTAGATGTTGTAGACGGTGAAGAAGATGGCCTCGCAGCCGCACCAAAAGACTTGGCCGAGGAGCTCGCGCGCGTCAAACGGGTTGGTGAAGGTGACCGTGAGCAGTAGGAGGATGCCGCCGCGGTCATGAACCTCGTTGACGATGAACATCCTCGGTGAGCCCCATGGGAGGTGGGCATAGCCGGCTCTGAGGAAGGCGCGGGTGAGTTCGACGGAACCCCTCCACCTTGAAAAAGCCCACACGCGGAGCTCCCTCTCCACGAGCACGCCCGGTGGGTAGCGCCGCTCTGGTGCGACAGGCGGACGGCTGAAGGTCGGCCCGTTGAACTGCATGGTCTCGCTTGGGGAGGGCTCGGTCGATTGGGTGTCTCACTTGAGAATGGATCGGATCTGGCTTATGGGTGGGAGAGGAAGATAGGCACCCCATTTATAGGCCTGTGGGTGGGAGAGGAAGAGAGAAAGGGTGAGAATGGTGCGTGTGTGAATCCGAATGCGTGTGTGTATCCGTTACACTTTGCACTCTTAAATTTTTGCACAAAAACGATGCATGCATGGGGCGCATGTGTGCATTTGAATCACTTGGCTCTTTGACTGGACAGTGCATCTGACTCGTTGAACCACCTAGCTGGCCTCGCTAGCCTAGCGCGCCTAGCACGCCTCGCTCGCCTCGCTCGCATGCATGCACGTCGCAGCCTCCCTCGCTCGCATCCTATGCACGTCGTCGCCTCCCATGCATGCATGCAAGGCCTGGAAAGTCTGAGACGGGCTATTTACTGCAGTCTCGGCGGTCTCAAGCCCAGACAATGAGACAGCCCAACGGTCCATCCAGCGCGCCCGATATTTGTTTAAAAAAACGAATCTCCCAGCCAATCAGATTGCATCTCGCGGATCGCCCCCCTCCTCCCCACAGATTCCTTCTAGAAGGGTTAGATCGACGGCCCTTGTTCAGCGCTAGGGTTAGATGAATGGTCCTGGTTCAGCGCTAGGGTTAGCGGGGTTTGGGAGGGGTTTGGAGCAGTCAAAGCTATGTTTGACCAGATTTCAAATGAGCATAATAAATTAAATAAACATCAGAAAAATATAAAACCTACGCACATAGTCTTCTTATGTCATATACTAACGATTTAAGTTGATAAACAAGGTTTACATACATTTAAACGGTAAGTTCATGTGTATTGTATGATATCTCGAGTATCTCAAACTCTTTTGTATAAAGTGAGGAGAAGTGTTTTGGGGAAATAAACATGAAAATTTCAAAAAACTCACCACAGCTTCATTTTAGAGTGACTAAGAAGGATCCAGGCTTAGTTTTTCATTTTGATGTTTTACACTTATTTAAATCTTGGTCAAAGTTAAGATTGACCAGAATTCAAATGAGGAAAACAAATTAAAAAAATCAAAAAATGGAAAAACCAGCGCACATAGTCCGTATATATAGAATATATAGAATATATGTTTAGGAAAGTTATTTGGCTGATTTAGAGAAGGTCGAAAAAAACCTTGCTTAGAGATGAGGCCGTTTACCCTACCTTTGGACCCTCATTTTAGCACATTTTTCATGAAAATTTCAAAAACCTCACCACAGCTTCATTTTGGATTGACTAAGAAGGATCCAGGCTGTGACGCCTCCGATTCAATCGTACACTAATCATGCACGCAAATGTGTACGATCAAGATCAGGGACTCACGGGAAGATATCACAACACAACTCTAAAAGTAAAATAAGTCATACAAGCATCATATTACAAGCCATGGGCCTCGAGGGCTTGAATACAAGTGCTCGTACATAAACGAGTCAGCGGAAGCAACAATATCTGAGTACAGACATAAGTTAAACAAGTGCCATAAGATGGCTAGCACAAACTGGGATACAGATCGAAAGAGGCGCAGGCCTCCTGCTTGGGATCCTCCTAAACTACTCCTGGTCGTCGTCAGTAGCCTGCACGTAGTAGTAGGCACCTCCAGTGTAGTAGGAGTCGTCGTCAACGGTGGCGTCTGGCTCCAGGGCTCCAGCATCTGGTTGCGACAACCAGGTAGAAGGGAAAAGGGGAAAAGAGGGAGAAAAGCAACCGTGAGTACTCATCCAAAGTACTCGCAAGCAAGGAGCTACACTACATTTGCATGGGTATATGTGTAAGGAGGCAATACGAGTGGACTGAACTGCAGAATGCCAGAATAAGAGGGGATAGCTAGTCCTATCGAAGACTACGCTTCTGGCAGCCTCCATCTTGCAGCCTGTGGAAGAGAGTAGATTGAAGTCCTCCAAGTAGCATCGCATAGCATAATCCTACCCGGCGATCCTCCCCTCGTTGCCCCGTGGAAAAGCGATCACCGGGTTATCTGTGGAACTTGTCTGGGTGTGTTTTATTAAGTATCCGGTTCTAGTTGTCATAAGGTCAAGGTACAACTCTGGGTCGTCCTTTTACCGAGGGACACGGCTATTCGAATAGATAAACTTCCCTGCAGGGGTGCACCACATAACCCAACACGCTCGATCCCATTTGGCCGGACACACTTTCCTGGGTCATGCCCGGCCTCGGAAGATCAACACGTCGCAGCCCCACCTAGGCACAACAGAGAGGTCAACATGCCGGTCTAAATCCTATGCGCGCAGGGGTCTGGGCCCATCGCCCATTGCACACCTGCACGTTGCGAGGGCGACCGGAAGCAGACCTAGCCTCCCTTATACAAGAGTAGGCGTTCTAGTCCAATCCGGCGCGCGCCGCTCCGTCACTGACGTCAAGAAGGCCTCGGCTGATACCACGACGTCGAGTGCCCATAACTGTTCCTGCGTAGTTGGTTAGTGCGTATAGGCCAGTGGCCAGACTCAGATCAAATACCAAGATCTCGTTAAGCGTGTTAATTGATGTAACCACGGACACCGACCAGGGCCAGGCCCACCTCTCGCCTAGGTGGTCTCAACCTGCCCTGTCGCTCCGCCACAAAGTAACAGTCGGGGGCCGTCGGGAACCCAGGCCCACCTCTACCGGGATGGAGCCACCTGTCCTTCCAGCCCCCACATCAGAATCACTTGCGGGTACTCAACGAGCTGACCCGACTTTAGTCACCATCTGTATAGTATGTATATATGTATAGTATATACCCGTGATCACCTCCCGAGTGATCACGGCCCAATAGTATAGCAAGGCAGACTGACAAGAATGTAGGGCCAATGATGATAAACTAGCATCCTATACTAAGCATTTAGGATTGCAGGTAAGGTATCAATGACTGTAGCAACAATGACAGGCTATGCATCAGAATAGGATTAATTGAAACAGTAACATGCTACACTACTCTAATGCAAGCAGTAGAGAGTAGAATAGGCGATATCTGGTGACCAAAAGGGGGGCTTGCCTGGTTGCTCTGGCAAGAACGAGGGGTCGTCAACTCCATAGTCGAACTAGGGGCGCCGACAGTCTCAGGTTCTACCGGAAAGAAGTAATGGAGGGGGAACATAATAAATAACAGAGCAATCAAAGCATCACAAAGCGTAACAAGGCAATACGCGGTGTTCGATGTGCCCTAACGCGGTAGTAGGTGATACCGGTGAAGGGGGGAAACATCCGGGAAAGTATCCCCGGGGTTCCGCGTTCTCGGGCAGAGGTACCGGAGGGGGAAAGTTGCGTGTTCGGCGTGCTAGGGGTGTGTGGCGGACGAACAGGCTACGTATCCGGATTCATCTCGTCGTTCTGAGCAACTTTCATGTACAAAACATTTTCATCCGAGTTACGGTTTATTTTATATTAATTTTTGAAGATTTAATTCAATTTATAATTTATTTAATTGATTTAAGCCAGCATTATCTAGAATGGTGTTTGCTGACGTCAGCAGTCAACAGAGGTGTTGACTGGTCAAACTGACGTGTGGGTCCCGCGTGTCATACTCTGTTTATTCTAATTAGGGTTTAACTAATCTAATTACTGTTTAAATAATTAACAATAGTTAAATAGGTTAACTAAACAAGATTAATTAAGTTAATTAATTAATTTATTTCTTATTCTTTTTTTATCTCCTTTTTTAAACGTTCCAGGGGCGGGCCCCATGTGTCTGTGGCCCAGAGGGGCCATAGCGGTTCGGGCGGTAGCGGGTGCGGGCGCGCCCGACAGGACGAACCCGGGTGAGCGGGCGACGGCCACCGAGGCACGGCAGGGCGCCGGAGTTGGGCGCGGCAGCGGCGAGGCGCCGACGGCCAGCGAGGGGGCCGCGGATGCAGCAAGGCCGATCGCTAGTGGCCGTAGCGGAAGGGCCGAGAGGAGCACCGGGCGGCGTCGGAGTGAGGTAGGGTGAGGCCAAGGCGCCGGGCTCAAGGAGCCGAGCTGTGCACGGCAGAGGGAGGCCTCGGCGAAGTGGGAGGGTGCGGTGGCGTGCACGAGCGAGAGGGGGCGGCGGGCGCGTGGGTCGGCGAGGCCAGGGCAGCGCCGGCGAGGCAGGACCTCGCACGCGGGCGAGCGACGAGCGGGAACCGGAGCGGACGCGGTCAGGGTTAGGCGCGGGCAAGGCGAGTACGGCCAGTGAGCTACGGTGGTGCGGCCCGGGACAGAGGGGAAGCGGAGGAGGGGTGGACGGGGCCTCACCGGGGCCCTGAAGTTGTGCTAAAGCCAGCTCGGGGAGGCGCCGGGGCTGCAAGGCGAAGGCGACTCCAGTGGCGTTGGGGCGGCGCAGTGTCCTCGTGTGTGACTTCTTGTGAAGCCAGGCTGGCAACGATGCTCGAGGAGGGGGGGTCCGTCGGTGGAGGGGTCGGCGACAAGGGCGGCGAGG
>NC_057798.1:551802666-551810482 GCF_018294505.1 Triticum aestivum | reverse complement strand
GGGGGGTGGTTCTTCTCCTTTTAATTTTTTTGTTTGTTTTTCTTTTCCTTTTCCTATTTTATTTTATTCTTTTCTGTTTTACTTTTAGTTTCTTTAGTGTTGTAAAATAGGACAATAGTTCCTAAATTAATGTCTCTAAATAACTCACTGCCTTAAAAGTTTGGCCCCTAAATAAAATGTTTAAATATTTTATAATTTATAAAAGGCATTTAATTAAATGTTTTAGCTACTGTTTTAATTACATTAGTGCATTGAATTATTTAATAAAAATGTGGTTTCTCCACCAACATTACTAGGGATTATGTGTCACATCCAGAACATTTTAGTTTTAATATTTGAAATTTTTTCTTGTTTTGCCTTTATTTTAAATTGGAATTCGAATCGGTTTTGAACTAACGCGAGTTCCACAACAGTAACCGAGGTGACGTGGCATCATTAACGTGGAATTACTGTAGCCTAATTATTCGGGCATCACAATTCTCCTCCACTACAAGAAATCTCGTCCCGAGATTTAAGCGGTGGAGTAAGGGGGGGAAGTGATGGTAGCGAGAAACCTAACAAGTCTTCTCGGTCTTGGTTGCCCTTTCGAAGAGGTTGATCCCTTTCGTTGATGTCTTCATTTCTCTGCTTCAAGTCACCATGATCAAGTCGTCATCCTTTCTTCGGGAACTCCATCGTACTTACGAAGGAAAAGAGAGAGAGAGAGAGAAAAAATTCCAGGAGAACAGGCCTCTGCAAGGTCGACTATCTGGTCGATAACATTGGGGAAGGTGGCGGATGTAACTCTCGAATAGAACTTAAGAAAACATCGAGAACAAAGTAAGGAGCTGGAAATCATTTGATGCCTAGAACAGGGCGTGAAAGGAGGTTCAAAGCAACGGGAATAAGTATTATGACTGATACAAGAATTGATGATCTCTCAGAAGGTGGCTCGTGAATTACATACGAGGCCATGCACAAGGAACAACCTTGGGAACATGGGGGTGTACAGGAGAGTCAGGTTTCGATCCTGTGGAACTGTGGGTTATGGTCCCACCATGTAGGTTAAAAGTAGAAAGGCGTTGACAGCTTGCATGGTCATGATAGCAAGGCACGTCAGAGAAGAGACTATCAGATATGTCAGCAACAACTTCGGTACCAAGGGCGAGGGACGAAGAGAACCATTTTTCCGCTCATTGAACGAGGCGAACCAATTGGCAAAGTTCTCACCCATCGGTGGTTACCGGAATGTCATCAACAATAGTAACAGGGTCTTACCGACAGAGTGGTACAAAAAGGTGCTTACCTAAGCAGGGAATTATCTCTGCTCAGCTAACTCAGATTACAAGAAAGGTTAAACAAAAGAATGGAAAGGAAAACACGATTATCAGATTAAACAGAACAATGGGAAGGAAAATTATGATCACACACAATTATTAGGAGCATATCCTTCCCATGGACAAGCAGAACATGGCATATAGGGTAGGAGAGCAAGTACCCAACCATTCAGATAAAGAGGCAAGGATTAATCAAGATGTTACCCATACAACGGTGTTTGGATAGCTGACCAAGAAACATTTAGCATCGCGCCTCCAATGTTCTTGTTGAAGAACGGATTATCATAGCCATGCTTCCAGGTAGCAATGATATGGGGTTTCAATCAAGGGCCAGACTCTGGATACACAAATGATCCATCAGGAGCAACTTATAAAATATGTCTTACAATTTCCTCTAGGAAGAATGGTTATCTTGCAAAAGAAATCATAATGGTAGGTCCTCCAGCAGGGGGGGGTGCTAGGCATGACATCATGTTACCGGGTCATCAAAGGACCAACATCATAACTCTTGGAAAGTTGTCCCAACCATCATATCTAGCCGAGATTTAGAACTGATTGGTGTCATGATACCTCAGACTCAGGATGTCCGAGAAGAAAAGGTGTCATGCAAATCGATGAAATGACATTGCAAGATTTTTGGGAAATGAACTATGGGAGCGGGTTCCTGAAACAATAGTTCATCATTAAACCAAGGAGGTGATGAGGAGGTGGCTGATGGGCTCAGCGACAATTCATCGAGAGTTCCAAACGGATGGATTTCCACAATAAGGTGAACAAGAAGATGACACTTGTCAATTCAAATGATATAATGAAGTATGCTCGAGGAAAACATACACAATTAAACATTGGTTGAAAGGTGCACCCAAAATATGGTTGGGTTGCACGACCAACGTCAGAATGGTGATTCAATAATCAATAGTCCAAGAATGAACGGCCGACCATTAACATCAAAGCAATAGGGTTGCTAGAAGGGCAGAATCCAAACTGCACCATTCACTTGTTGGTACCCCGGTTGGAATCAACATGAGGACCAAGAAGAATGGTGATGGTGAGAAGTATCACCTGTATCAAGAATTCTTAAGAGGTGGTGAAATTCTCACAACATTAATGACATAAGAGATGGTAATGCTCCAAGGTAAAGAAGATCAACTACTGGATAGCAAGGAACTCAAGGTATAACACAAAACACGAACAAGTTTGTGTTGGAGGGAAGGCAGTACAGTGGTTGATGATAACACAAATCATCGAGGCAAGGATGGTATTTCTCATCATGAATCCGATTGATATCCTGGAAGAGCTCATAAGGTTGATGATGATCACGACACATTTGTCGAGAGGTTACACGAAGATGTAATTGATCGACAATGACATCAAGTCAAACGAATGATGAAGCAAAAAGTTATTGGAACCATGAGTACATAACAAACTTGGAATCCATCTTGTTGTTCAAGGCAAAAAGATATGACGAGGAAAGTCGACGTAAGCTTAGCTCATCGTCAAAAATTGTGCTCCGGGTAGGACCAGGTAGCATAGTTAAAATTTAGCATGATAATGATGTAGCCGATCAGGCATCGGAAATGACGTGATGGAGTATTAAACTTCTCAACAACGAGGTACTGGAAGTACTGAATCACAGTGTTGATTTGATTCACAAGTCGGTGTTCTCGGTTGACGACAACCCAGAACCCGTGGAGTGACCATGACGGTGAAAGGTACTACTTCATCAGAAATTCATAAGATGTCATGAAATGGGTTGATATCCTCGAGATACCGGGAGGTATTACTCGAAGGTATATCAAAGTAATTGTTGGACAGGTGCAATGATCTGCAGAAAACAAGTACTCCAACTTGTCCGAGAAATGGTATTTAAAAGGAGAACATGGCCGAAACAACGATTGCAAAATGCCAGATCCCAGATATAAGATAAACTTATACCAAGGAAATATTTATTTGAAGAGAAGCTTTAATGATACGATCTACATCGTTTCCATGGGCATGAACACAAAGTTCAAGGTCGACTCCCACTTCTCTAATGCATAACCTTTCATTCACTTCTCGCCTTCAACGAAGTTGTGTTGAAATTTTATCTGACATAACCACAGTAGAGTATGACCTGTAGTAGTTTCCGGGTTCACACAGATTAGAAAAGGCATAGGTTCAACCCACCAGGGTCTCTTAGGTACATATACAACAAACTTCAGGAGTAAATAACACAAGCTCAAAAGTAGAGCATGGTTGACAAAAGTAGAGGATACAATTTACCGAATGCATTATGTATCAGGGAAAGATCTTCTCGAGGTTTTTGTATATGAAGGACATTGTCGGATGATATTACAACAAAGGATCCAATGGTCCATAGCGGAGCTGATGTGAGTATCGGTACACAAGCAGAGGAAGAAACAATGCGAAGGCATTGGATTATAGAAGCAACTGACTAATTCAAAGTTCAATGTAAAGAATCATGATTTCTGATTCAAGGGATCAGAAGCAACGCTCTGATTAAGGAGGGTTAAGCTGAATAGACTTAGGGGTACAATCGTCGACAATTTGATTGGTCGATAAACATATCATGTTCAAAATGACATCTCAGCCGAAAAGGTAATTTTAAAAGAATCAACCGGTGATTGTGTGCATTCGCACTCATGTTGAATCAATAGGATCAAAATGACGATGTCAAAGGAGACTAATGAATGTTGCTAGACCTATGGGAAAGCAACCATAGTGCAAGCAGACAAGTATATGTAGAGCAATAGTTTTAAAGAGGAATCTCGAATGATCGGATAGAATTTCAAAGTATCATATGAAACATATGAACAACTGGGGATGGATCGATACTCGATAAGTGCGAGTAATTATTTGCAGGGGTATTCATGTGGTAAAGAACTGCAAAGAAGTAGACACAAGGTATTCTCATATCAATAGAGAGCAAGATCAACTGGGGATAAAAGTAAGAACGACATGTGTATGTATTTATCCATAGGGATATTTCGGTGGTAGGGAATTGCAAAAGCAACAGGCACAAAGTCTTGAGAGAACATCAAAGGGTATCTTTGGAATCCTTCGGTGCACCAAGCAATCATCTGGAGTGAGGGGCTCTCCGGGAGAAGTAGTTACGAGAACCTAGTGTCAGAATTAGCAAAAATCATTTAACCCGAATAGAAGAGATGACAGAGTCCCGGAGTATAGGTTGAGGAATAAAAGATCCTAATACCACCCAAATGGCGACGTGGGCCCATGGGCCGCACAGCCATGTTAGTAAAATAGTTTTGCAATGTCTAGACTCGACTTCGGCCAAGGAGTGTGGAAGGGGGATTCCTACAGGCAGTCGGCTCTGATACCAACTTGTGACGCCCCCGATTCAATCGTACACTAATCATGCACGCAAATGTGTACGATCAAGATCAGGGACTCACGAGAAGATATCACAACACAACTCTAAAAGTAAAATAAGTCATACAAGCATCATATTACAAGCCATGGGCCTCGAGGGCTCGAATACAAGTGCTCGTACATAAACGAGTCAGCGGAAGCAACAATATCTGAGTACAGACATAAGTTAAACAAGTGCCATAAGATGGCTAGCACAAACTGGGATACAGATCGAAAGAGGCACATGCCTCCTGCCTGGGATCCTCCTAAACTACTCCTCGTCGTCGTCAGCAGCCTACACGTAGTAGTAGGCACCTCCAGTGTAGTAGGAGTCGTCGTTAATGGTGGCGTCTGGCTCCAGGGCTCCAGCATCTTGTTGCGACAACCAGGTAGAAGGGAAAAGGGGGAAAGAGGGAGAAAAGCAACCGTGAGTACTCATCCAAAGTACTCGCAAGCAAGGAGCTACACTACATATGCATGGGTATATGTGTAAGGAGGCAATATGAGTGGACTGAACTGCAGAATGCCAGAATAAGAGGGGGATAGCTAGTCCTATCGAAGACTACGCTTCTGGCAGCCTCCATCTTACAGCATGTAGAAGAGAGCAGATTGAAGTCCTCCAAGTAGCATCGCATAGCATAATCCTACCCGGCGATCCTCCCCTCGTCGCCCTGTGGAAAAGCGATCACCGGGTTATCTGTGGAACTTGTCTGGGTGTGTTTTATTAAGTATCCGGTTCTAGTTGTCATAAGGTCAAGGTACAACTCCGGGTCGTCCTTTTACCGGGGGACACGGCTATTCGAATAGATAAACTTCCCTGCAGGGGTGCACCACATAACCCATCACGCTCGATCCCATTTGGCCGGACACACTTTCCTGGGTCATGCCCGGCCTCGGAAGATCAACACGCCGCAGCCCCACCTAGGCACAACAGAGAGGTCAACACGCCGGTCTAAATCCTATGCGCACAGGGGTTTGGGCCCATCGCCCATTGCACACCTGCACGTTGCAAGGGCGTCCGGAAGCAGACCTAGCCTCCCTTATACAAGAGTAGGCATTCCAATCCAATCCGGCGTGCGCCGCTCCGTCGCTCACGTCAAGAAGGCTTCGGCTGATACCACGACGTCGAGTGCCCATAACTGTTCCCGCGTAGTTGGTTAGTGCGTATAGGCCAGTGGCCAGACTCAGATCAAATACCAAGATCTCGTTAAGCGTGTTAATTGATGTAACCGCGGACACCGACCAGGGCCAGGCCCACCTCTCGCCTAGGTGGTCTCAACCTGCCCTGTCGCTCTGCCACAAAGTAACAGTTGGGGCCGTCGGGAACCCAGGCCCACCTCTACCGGGATGGAGCCACCTGTCCTTCCAGCCCCCACATCAGAATCACTTGCGGGTACTCAACGAGTTGACCCGACTTTAGTCACCATCCGTATAGTATGTATATATGTATAGTATATACCCGTGATCACCTCCCGAGTGATCATGGCCCAATAGTATAGCAAGGCAGACTGACAAGAATGTAGGGCCAATGATGATAAACTAGCATCCTATACTAAGCATTTAGGATTGCAGGTAAGGTATCAATGACTGTAGCAACAATGACAGGCTATGCATCAGAATAGGATTAATTGAAACAGTAACATGCTACACTACTCTAATGCAAGCAGTAGAGAGTAGAATATGCGATATCTGGTGATCAAAGGGGGGCTTGCCTGGTTGCTCTGGCAAGAACGAGGGGTCGTCAACTCCATAGTCGAACTGGGGGCGCCAACAGTCTCGGGTTCTACCGGAAAGAAGTAATGGAGGGGGAACATAATAAATAATAGAGCAATCAAAGCATCACAAAGCGTAACAAGGCAATACGCGGTGTTCGGTGTGCCCTAACGCGGTAGTAGGTGATACCGGTGAAGGGGGGACATCCGGGAAAGTATCCCCGGGGTTCCGCGTTCTCGGGCAGAGGTACTAGAGGGGGAAAGTTGCGTGTTCGGAATGCTAGGGGTGTGTGGCGGACGAACGGGCTGCGTATTCGGATTTGTCTCGTCGTTCGGAGCAACTTTCGTGTACAAAACATTTTCATCCGAGTTACGGTTTATTTTATATTAATTTTTGAAGATTTAATTCAATTTATAAATTATTTAATTGATTTAATCCAGCATTATCCACAATAGTGTTTGCTGACGTCATCATGATGTCAGCATGACGTCAGCAATCAACAGAGGTGTTGACTGGTCATACTGACGCGTGGGTCCCGCATGTCATACTCTTTTTATTCTAATTAGGGTTTAACTAATCTAATTACTATTTAAATAATTAACAATAGTTAAATAGGTTAACTAAACAGGATTAATTAAGTTAATTAATTAATTTATTTCTTATTCTTTTTTTAACGTTCCAGGGGCGGGCCCCATGTGTCTGTGGCCCAGAGGGGCCATAGCAGTTCGGGCGGTAGCGGGTGCGGGCGCGCCCGACAGGGCGAACCCGGGTGAGCCTGGCAACAGCTGCCAAGGCACGGCGGGGCGCCGGAGTTGGGCGCGGCAGCGGCGAGGCGCCGACGGCCAGCGAGGGGCCGCGGATGCGGCGAGGCCAATCGCTAGTGGTCGTAGCAGAAGGGCCGGGAGGAGCACCGGGCGGTGTCGGAGCGAGGTAGGGTGAGGCCAAGGCAACGGGCTCATGGAGCTGAGCTGTGCGCGTCAGAGGGAGGCCTCGGCGAAGCGGGAGGGTGCGGTGGTGCGCACGAGCGAGAGGGGGCGGCGGGCGCGTGGGTCGGCGAGGCCAGGGCAGTGCCGGCGAGGCAGGACCTCGCACGCGGGCGAGCGACGAGCGGGAATGGAGCGGACGCGGTCAGGGTTAGGCGCGGGCGAGGCGAGGACGGCCAGTGAGCTACGGTGGTGCGGCCCGGGACAGAGCGGAAGCGGAGGAGGGGTGGACGGGGCCTCACCGGGGCCCTGAAGTTGTGCTAAAGCCAGCTCGGGGAGGCGTCGGGGCTGCGAGGCGAAGGCGACTCCAGTGGCGTCGGGGCGGCGCAATGTCCTCGGGTGCGACGATGCTCGAGGGGGGGTCCGTCGGTGGAGGGGTCGGTGACAAGGGCGACGCGGTGAGGCGGTCGGCGGCGACGAGCGTGAGGGGAGGGC
>NC_057798.1:551800850-551801328 GCF_018294505.1 Triticum aestivum | reverse complement strand
ATTTGGAGCCTCACTTGGATCACCATGATCACTATTTGGAGCCTCACTTGGATCATCGTCAAAGTCATGCGGCTATTGACCATCATCATTTCGAACCTCGTCAAAATCCTCATCTGATGCAACCGGCTGTTGTCCATCATTTTCATCGAAGCCTTCATCGAAACTCTCTCCGAACGCTGGATCTACTGTGTTATCACAATACTTACCGAAATGACCAGACCCACCACATCTTGTGCACTTACGCTTCCTCGCTCCAAGTCTAGCTCCTTCGCTGCGAGGTCTGATTCGACTCTTCCTTGGTCTACCTGCTGCTCTCTTCAGAACTAGAGCGCAAAGCTTGAATCCAGGGTCCACCATGTCCCAATGTTGTTTTCCCTCCATAGCAGGCAAGGCATAAGCATATGTGGCTTTGAACCTTGCAACAGAGTAGTAATCATGCACATACTGCTGAATGTCCCCTACTGGACCAGGGAGAGAA
>NC_057798.1:551787455-551800513 GCF_018294505.1 Triticum aestivum | reverse complement strand
TGATGCAAAACAAGGCATGAATGCATGGCAACCCAGTTATCTGCCATTGCCTACAACTGCAAGTTCTAGCTTCTAAATCCACTGGATATCTCCATTCCCTCTTCTCTTTATCCAAATATGATATCTCTGCTATGGTACCCGAGCAAAGAGTCATGTTCATTTCCAAGCCTGTTGTTTTCTGCTTCAGTTCATTCATCACGGCAGGGATGATAATGTGGCCCATGAATTTTGCCTCGGCTATTCCTGCACGATAATGAAATTTCTGCATGTATTCTATCCTTATCCTGTCCAGCAAATCCACCACATAATGACCCTTTAGTTTCCGGATCGTTGAGTTGAAAGACTCTGCTAGATTATTGTGCACATAGTCAACTTTGCTCAGTACACTGAATTGGCTTCTGGCCCATAACTTGGAGTGGTGTGTTTCCAAGTATTCTTTCACTTTGGGATTCATGTATAACTGCCTCAAGTGGTAGTTGTGCTTCTTCACACTGCAAGTCAAAGATGCTGGCCATAAATTGTCGGTATACACCTTTCCTTTGAATTTCTTCATGAAATTTGCAGCAAGGTGACGCATGCATTCCCTATGCTCTACTCCAGGGAACACATTGTCCACGGCCACTTCTAAACCTTTGCAGGCATCTGTATGAATGACCAACCCATTGGGATGTGCAATAGCCCGGCGCAGATTATGCAAAAACCAAGTCCAGCTCTCCTCAGACTCTGTCTCCAGCACACCGTAGGCAACTGGAAATACAAAACTGTGTGCATCAACTGCACAAGCAGCTACTAACTGTCCTTTAAACCTCCCTGTGAGAAAAGTGGCATCAATAGCCAAATAAGGCTTGCAACCTGCCAAAAAACCCCGGCGACAAGCCTCAAAGCAGACAAAAACCCTCCTAAAGCATTCCTTGGTCTTTGTCACTCCCCTGAATGTG
Organism: Triticum aestivum; assembly: GCF_018294505.1. Classification (NCBI taxonomy): domain Eukaryota; kingdom Viridiplantae; phylum Streptophyta; class Magnoliopsida; order Poales; family Poaceae; genus Triticum; species Triticum aestivum. The sequence goes on along the minus strand of NC_057798.1, from coordinate 551,799,575 downwards.
TACTCCACGGTGTGGTGATCAATATCTACAATACTACCTGGGCTTGTCCTCTCCACTTCACCTTTGAATGAATACAACAATTGAAAACTTTCCTGCCAGTTACCATAAATAGAATCCATAGCATGTTGTTTACCATTAAACAACCTCATGTATGGTAAATCTATCTTGAATTTATCTTTGATGTTCTTCTGCAATTCCTTTGGACCCACTTGCTGGTTTTCTTTCACCCACTTCTTTACTTCTTCTGCCACCCATCTTGACTTGGCTCTACTGATTGTATCCTTCCTAAGAGTTGATTCCTGGCATGTGTGCTTAAAAGGGTTCACTTTGACCTGAACATTAGTGCTATTACGCATTTTAGATGCCAGCAGCCTCCATGGACAACCCTCAGTCGGACAGTGCACTTTGTAACGTACTTGATCGCTCTTGTCAACTTTGAAAGTACGTTCTACCTTGATGCAGTATGTCACAACTGCATTTCTACACTCATTCATGGATGCAAAAATTGTACCTTCTTCCAAATTAGGGTTCAAAGGGTCCCATTCAACAGCTGCAAGGTCTTCGTCCTCACCCACCGCGTCATCATCCACATGGACTGCATTGTGAGCCTCATCTTGGTTATCAGCCCGAGGTGCCCGTCGTAAATTCCGAATAACATTAGAATATAGCTTCTCTTCATCAACCCCAGAATTGTAGTCATCATGCTCCACTTCAAGGGGGACCCTACTGCTGTTGCCCACACTTGCCGAGCCACCACGTCGTCGTGCACCAACTGAACTATTCTCGCTAGAGATGCCATTATGATGACTTGGTTCTCCCCGAGATGTTGCACCCGTCATCCTAGGTCCAAATGCCTGCTCAAGCACATCAACTTGCAGCCTCACATGAAAATTATCTTTCTCTTTATGCCTAACAAACATGGTAGCTAGCTCTTCATCATTACTAGCTGTCACCCATTTCTTTTCCCCATCATAGTATTTGTATACCACTTCATCAAGCAAACCCCAAGGATATTGGCTACAAATTACCTCCCCAAATTGTCTGAAACTCCAGTTACTAGCCATTGGCAACCGATAATCAAAACCTCCTTGGTATTTCTTCTAATCCTTTGCATCGAACGTGTACCGGTCCCTTCTAATGTGCATCAAGAAAGCAAACCGCAACTCCATCCTAGCCGGCGAAAAACAGAGACGCAATCAGCACACTAATTGGGCCAACCTACTCGAATTGAGTGTTCAAATGCACAACTAAGCTCAATCTAAACAGGAGGCGAGACTTACCCCTCGGGAACCCAGTCGTGGACGCGGTGGATCTCCGGCCCGATGCCTGCCTCGCCAAATACTACAGGGTCGCCGTTGCTCTCCATTTCGCCCTAGGGTTCTTCCTCCTAGTTCAGATAGCTCCAGCAGCCCCCCACCTTTGAGCTCTCCGGTCGGGCGCACGGAAGGAGGCCGCGCCCCGGGTCGAGCAGGTGGCGGGCGCCCCACCCGTGGCGTCGCAGGAAGGTGGCGGGCGTCGCAGGCAGTCGTGGAGCGTAGGCGCAGAAAGGTAGCGGTGGAGTAGGCGTGCAACTGGTGGCGGGGCAGGTCCTGGCCACGGCGCAAGTGCCGGCGGCGGCGCAGGTCAGCCGGCCGGCAGGGAAGCAGATGGGCAGAGTGAGCTATGAATGATTTGGGGATTTAGTTGCACGGGCCTACATGTCAGCTCCGGACCCACGTCCACGCGGTCCCACGTGTAAGCTCCGGACCCACAACTTAACGCTGGCGAACGGAATGGCCTCAAATATGGTCGTTTGGCCTCGTCATAGTAGCTGTGCATGGACTAGGGGCAAAACTGAGCACAATTTGCATTTGAGGGCAAAACTGAGCACATAGACACCACTAAGGGCAAAACGATAATTAACCCTTAAATTATTTATAAGCCCTTTATGTGGTGTCGCTCAGACGCCCGATTGTGGCATGCTTGTTATTTAAATTATTTATAATCCCTGTATGTGGTGTCGCTCAGACGCCCGACTGTGGCATGCTTGTTATTTAAATTATTTATAAGCCCTGTATGTGGTGTCGCACAGACGCTCGACTGTGGCATGCTTGTTATTTCTTTTATTTATAATCCCTTTATATGGTGTCGCTCAGACGCCTGACTGATGCATGCTTTATATTATTATCCTTTCGAGGCGTCGCTTCAGACACCCGATCGGTGCATTCTAGTTCTACTCCCTTATTGCATATTCATGTTGTATATGAATAACTTGCTTGCGTGCATCATGGATTTTTATTTTGTGACTGACGTGGTGATCATAGAATATTTCAGAGCATGATATCATTTGTTATATTATACATGTGTTCATAATGTTTGCGAGTACATTCAAAGTACTCACTGGCTTGTCCCTGGCTATTGTCTTGGCCAGATTTCTTGCATGGAGAGGAGCGTTGCGATGACAGCCCTGGAACCTACGCAATGGTGATAGCAGCCTCGTGAAGATAGGAGTTATCCAGGTCAGCTGTTCCTGTGGGAAATGGAGTCCCATAGACGCTAATGAACCACAAACCGCTTCCACCATGAGCCACTAGAAACCTTGTGTTGTACTCATAGGCCAGAATGGTCTTGTACTACACATTATGTTTTTTTTTGCTTGGAATTTTTGTATCAAGTTGGTGCCTCATCAGCTAACAGTAATCCTGGGGCTGGTGAGCACAAGGACCATTTTCTGGGAAATATATCCTGGAAATCCGGTCGTGACAACCTTGGTATCAGAGCCAGGCTGACCATTGGCTAATCCTATCTTAGCCAGGTCAATAAACCTAGGTTAGCCAATCCACCAGACCTTAACCTAACCCCGGCCAAGCTTCTCGTGTAAGATAGCCACACAGTGACCCCAACACCTTTTGGCAGTCGGTGCCCAACCTATCAGCCTAGCCTGTCGATCACGCGCCAGTGACCGACACCTAAATAGTCTCTTTCGCAAGCGTGCGAAGGAAGACTCCGTCTCCTTTTTCTATAAAAAGGGCACGCTAGCCTCAACCCAGCACAGCATAGCCTCTTCCCCAAACCGAGCTATAATGACTGGCCCCGTTGTGCACAATGAGACCACAGCAACCAACCTTGGAGGATTTGTGACCGTGCTAGCAAACCTCACCCGCCGTGCCTTTGCATTAGAAGAGCCCCCAGAATTTGTTGTGTACCAAGGGCCCATGAGCGGTGAGAGTCGTCAATTCTGGGCCACTTTGCACATCTATGTAGGGGTCTATCGCCAGAACGCCCCTACAGGTTCACCAGAAGGACAACTTCCTTTGAGCCACAAGCCATCCAACTAGCGGCTCGAGAGGCCATAGTTCAACTCCGGCACTTGTCGCCCAGAGTTAACTGTCGCTCGTTCTACTACTACCCCAGTCGTGACGGGTATGGTAGACCACCCCAGGTTGCCAACAGAGATCACGAGACGGATCCTACATTGTTGCATCTGGTGCGCTATGTAAGTGCACTAGAGGAACTGTTTGATTAAATCACCCTTTATCTGATCGCAGCTCATGGAGAACTGGTTCACCGAACCCCGGCAAGAGGAGAAGATGAGCCCGACACTGACAACACAGTCATGGTGTTCGGACAACCGATCGAGTCCTTGAGGTCTGCCCCAACCATCGACCAAAATGCTTTGGTGTCCCCAAAAGTGATTCGTCGCCTTTTGGGAACACGCTCCAACGGGATTGTGGCCAACAACCCCCGCGATGGTCATCATCGCTACCCCGACCCTGCAGCCCCTCAACTCCATCCAGCTAACCCCGACGGTGAAACCCATGGAGAAGCCTCGATGTCCACAAGGCACGCTCGCTTAGATATTAATGAGGTAGACTAAGTCACTCGAGTAGTACCGAGTCTTAGTATGTCCACACCCTGTAATTGTGTGACCTTGTATCACCCTAAATAAATGATGCCTGCTTGTGCGCCCCTATTTTAGATATTAGGCATGCATAAGTATGTTGGCGTGCGGCTGCATTCTTAATTCCGGGCACAGCTACCAAAAACCACCCCCGACGACACCCACAGTAATACATCACTTTTGTGAGATATGTGTATCTGTAGCATTGACCCCGACCCCATAGAGCAGAACCGACAAACTAGTTGCCCCACACCGTAATAAATGACCTAGCCCAGATGCTATATAAAAGGCCACCTCGTGACCTTACCAAGTACCCCTCACCTTGTACACAACTCTCACAGCCATTTCTTTGCCATGCCAAGCCCTAGTATTTATCTGAGAACTCCAGATGCAACCCCTGGTAGTTTTGTTAGAATATTGTGGGACTTTAACCGCAGTACCATGAGTTCTACCCATCCACCCCAGTACGAGTTACTCAAATCGAGGATCACCCCATCCACCTCGAAATATTGGGCAGTGGTGCACATCCCTCCCGCAAACCCAAACCAAGACCCAACGGAAGTCTCCTTTGTGGGAAAATCTATGCCGACTCCGCAAATGGCCATGGAAGGTACTGCGTACGAAGCGCTTGCTCGCCTCCGATTTACGGTACCCTATGCCAGCGAACGAGGGTATTATTACTTCCCGAGTCGTGCAGCACCCGGAGAAGTAGCATCTTTTCCCGGTGGACGAATCGAGAGAGACCCTGTACTGGCCAACCTTGCCCAGTATGTCATCGCTCAAGAGCGTTTGACCCAACGAGTAATGGGTTATCTCCAGAGCCTCGCTGATTTAAATCCTCAGATCGCCATCAGCAGACCATTGAGGCCCGACCAAGAGGGACGCGTTCTTCATCTAGCCAATCCGCTTCCCCCGATAGAAGAGGAGTGTGCCCTAGTACCAGAGACGTTTCCTCAGGACCCTGTCAATTTACCGCTTTCATTGTAGACGTCACTGTATGTTTATTGTCCCAGCATTTATTTATGTGTTGCAACTTATGCGTGGTATCCTAAAATTTGTACGGTGAATTAAATATTTGGCTTCAATTAATGTGAGTAGTTTTTACTGCTGTTAATTTTGATTAACTGTTTTCACTCTCGGTAAATCCTGAAGTGAGATTTTTTCCTGAGTTGTTGCAGCGTATATCTCTTCACGACATAGATTTTTATTCTCGCAGCACCACGACAGCAGACACACAACCACAACCACTCACCACGTGCACTAATTGCAAATCCACGTGCACATTTTTGCACCTAACTGATCACCTCACTAGCACCACAGTCTCTGAAGGAGAGATTTGTGGGTAATCATTCGGGTACAAGTTGCCTACAACACACTAACAACAGCTAGCACCCGACACCGCACTTAATCCTCATGATCACCGCCACCGCACAGAGCTAGCACTCAAGCGGCAGCATCGCGACGATCATCAAGGATCATCATGCACAAGAGCACGGAGAACCCCAGCAATGCCGCCAACCCTCCGCACATCAGGATCATGTACCAGTCCGGCATCACCTCCGCCATTAGAGCCTCGTTTCGAGATCCTGCAAACAGAAATGGAGGAGAAGGAGAAGCGAGGCCAGGTGTGAGGAAGAAGAAAGGAGCACCTCGGTCATTTTATAGCTCAAGATCGGTGCACGGTGGTCGAAGTCCACCAGCGCCGCTCATCGCTCGATCACCGGTGTTCGGAGGCGAATCCGCGAGCAGTGCCGACAGCGCACTGGCCCGCGAGGTGAGCGCACGCTGCCCCGGCAGCTAGCACGCCGCGCACTACCGAAGTACGGCCTAGATGCCCTATGCGCTAGACGTCGCCGGTGGAGAAAGCGCGGGAAAGCGCGAGAGAGAGAGAGGAAGAAGAGAGAGCCAGAGGTGGAAGAAGAGACTGACAGTGGACCCCGGGTTCACCTGTCAGCCAGAGAGAGCACTGTGCTCTTGGGTATGACCAGCGTATTTTTAGAAATTTAGAATTTTATTCTAAATTTACTGTAACCAAAAGTAGAAATTTCTCGTTTTCCCCCAACCATAGATTTTTCCACGCAGCGCCAGTATTCCACACTGTAGTTTTACACCACTTAATTGCCCATTCACTGTAGCCACATTTTATTGCTTGGGTAAGATAATTTTTTTTGTGATATTACTTTGAGATAGTAGAAGTAATTTTTTTTCAAAGCAGCCCTTAGCAAATCTCGAGGATGAGAATTTTCTTAAGGGGGGTAGTGTTGTAACACCCCAAAATTTTGACCTTGATTTATTAATTAAAATTTTGCCAGGAAATTAAATTTTTATTTTCTGGTTTTATCTTTTAATTTCAGATCACTTTGTCCCTCTGAATTTTTGAGTTTTCCCTTCTAGGTGGAAACCTTTCAAAAATATGGATGGACTTGTGTATCTTCCCAAGACCATTTCTTTTTATCAGTGTAATTATTTCTACCATTTTTTTCCAGAGCTTTATTTCTTAAAAATGATTTTTCATAAGATTTAGGGTCCCATTTGCACTACAACCCTTTTAAATACTCCTTTAAAAATTCCACCAAAATTTGGAGATGTCATGTGATGTTCCCACATCACCTTTATGCAAAAATATCTTTTAGTCATTTGGAGATTTTGAGTCCTACCCCAAGTTTTCAAATCTGGATCAGTTTGTGGTTTGCACTGCAACCTATTTAAATATTTCTTTAAAAATTACATAAAAATTTGGAGATGTCAGTAGATGCATATAATTCAACTATATGCAAAAACGCATTGGTGTTCTTTGAAAAATTTGAGCAAATCATCATCATCTTCATTCTGGTTCAGTTTTGTGTATTGTACTGCAACCATGTTTTATCTTGCCCTATTGCCCTTGATGTTTCTCCTGATTATAGACCAACCTACCAAACCCTTAAGTCCAGGAGATTGGACCCATTGAAATATTGTTGGTCCATGCATTAATGACTTTTATTTTCTGTCCAGATTTGGTTTTCTCAAAAACTTGCACTAACAAGTTTCTGATTTTGCCCAAATAACCTTACCACCATCACCTATATCTAAAGAGACTCTGATCTGGAGTTTTTGGCCACCCAAAAAGATGCCTAGATGCCCATGGCATTTTGTTGAGCACCTTGTCTGCATGGCCAGTTTTGGCATAGTTTTTAGTTTACATTGTGGACTTGATCCCCTGGCCCAGCAGCCATGTCCACTAATCTCCTAGCCACCTCTAACCTAGCCCTGTCTATTCCCAGCCTCATTCAAGCTCTCTAGCATGCTTTAGCATTTTGCCGAGCACCTGGCGTGCGTGCTCTGGGCGCGGCTAGAGCGCGCGTTTTGCACGTGTGTGCGCCCGAGCCGCAGCGTTCGCCCACCTCCGCGCCCCTGGCCTTTGCTCGCCTGCAGAGCCACGCCCGTCCTCATCCGCTCATCAGAACCATCCAAGCCACCCCTGGAGCCCGCATCGCCGCCGTCAGGTCGGCCATGGCAGCTAGGCTGGTGTGTGCGGTCAGGTGTGTTTTCAATTAAAAGACTGTAGACGGAATTAGTTTCGATGGACTAAAGGAATTCGTTACTCGTGGGTAAAGAGTACACCCTCTGCAGAGATTATATCTATTCGAATAGCCGTGTTCATGGTTAAGGACTACAGTCTGGAATGGGTCAAGTGTCGGTCTTAGTGTCGGTCTTCGGAGAAAAAAAAATGCTAAGCCAGAACATGGATCATGACTTGTGACTCATGATGATTATGATTACTATTATTATGGACTAACCATTTACACTATTTGAATTATTGAGTATCCCTGGGACGGTTCTACCTCCTGGATATTCACTGTGATTAAATTATTTATAAGCCTTTTATGTGGTGTCGCTCGGACGCCCGACTGTGCCATGCTTGTTATTTAAAACAAAAAAGAGGCTAGCCAACTCACCTCCAGGATGCTCCCTCGATCAGCTCCTTCATCGGCCGTCCGATCTGGCTTTTGGCGTGTCTGAACCGTCGGATCTTCACCTGCAGTCAAACTCGATTTTCACCCCACGGTTGTTTCGGTTGGCCAATGACGGGTGGGCTCGTCTCGCACGCTCGTTGGCTGGGTGAACTTTGTTCGTGTCCCACTCCGCCTCGTTCTCCTCCCTCGACAGCGCCGCACCTCCTCCCTCATTCCTGCTCGTCCGGATAGCCGCCGGCCGCCGCATCCCTTCTCCCCCTTCCTCCTCCTTCCTCCTTCCCGCTGGCGCTGACGAGGGGGCCTCTCGCATGGACGGCCGGGGCTTCAAACCAGGGGGGGCCAAGAAAGCCGGCCGGCGGCGGTCGGGGCGGGCGCGGAGAGGGCCGATGCGGCGGCCGCGGGCGGGGCGGTGGCGGCCAAGGCAAGGGAGGATGAGGTTGCATCCATCGGCGGCCGATCCACCTGCGTGCCGTCACTGCTCACATCCTTCCCCTAATTTATTTGCTTTCTCGATCTCCAGCAGCAGCAGCAGCAGCGTCTCCATGGACGCGGCGGCGTGACGGCTTCCAGGCACGGATCCCCTCCTCCGCCTCCATCCTCCACCTCTCCGGTCGCCCGGTTGCAACGGTGAGCTCTCCCTTTCCCCGACTACTCTCCTCTCTCACATCACATCAGATCGAATCGGACCCCTGATTTCTTTTTCTGTTGAGCAGCAGCAGCTCCTTCCTACCTTCCATGGACGAACTCGACGGAGACGCCGTCCAGCCCGACCACGGCCACGACTACCCCACGCACAAGGTCCCTTCCTGCTCCCCCACCTTCTTCCATGGTTCAAGACGCTACATACACTGCTGCTGCTGTTTGTCAAATTCATTCCACTGAAGCCATCTGCTTCGTCCACCAACCCGCCCAGAAAGGTAGTTATTGTGAATTGATGTTCGCACTGAGGCCGGAGGCGAGAGGCGAGGGCACGAAGGTCGACGGCAAGTGCTCAGGAGAGAAGAGGAAGGCGGCGGTGGCTGCGGTTTACACGAGAGCCAGGTGACCTGCCCAGAAAGGTAGTTACAGTGAATTGATGTTCATATGAACTTCAATGCTGTGACGTTTTTATTAGATCTGAGTTGCAATCCTCAATTTTTTTAGGTTTGAGTAGCAATGTTCCTGCTCTACTAGCTATGACATTTTCCATGTTTTTTCTTCTAATATCGTATTGCCTCCATGCTTATGGGTTCAACTTGACAAGCTTTTTTCATCTTACATCCTGTTTTAAGCTCTGTTGATGGTTGATTTCTGCCATGTTTATGGAGGGAGAGGACGCCAAGTACTAGGAGAAGGATCAGTTTAGCAAGTAGAGGCTGTAATTCTCTTATGATTATGGGTAGATGCCTCCTTTATTTAGTTACCAGAGTTGGTCACTATTGAATATGCAAATTCAGCATCCTGTTACTTTCTCCATCATTCACATTTAAATTTACTAATATTGGTTTTCTAAAGTCTAAGCATGATGTGTACAGATCTGAGGATGAAGAGAAGATATGGGTTAACTTTCGGAGTGATTGAGTTGGTCAAAAAAATTGAAGCACATCAAAGGGGTACTATGCAATACCTAGAGCTCGAGTAGATATACATTATTCAATTCATATTTGATTCCAGTGGTTTTACTTCCATACAACAGGCTTGTTGCTTGGCTGCTATGGAGAAGGGTATTCTTTGAAGGAGTTGTAGACCTTTTGGATATGCTTCAATTTGGACACTTTTTCAGTATGTATATGATATGGGCAGGTAAGAACGCAACTTGGTTTCGGCTCAAGTTTTACTAGCCTTTATGTCATCCTCACATTTATGTTGCAGGTTACTTGTCTTTCAACCCGTTTGTTAAATTTATAGTGCATTTTTTATGGGGCAGGTTAAAGAGCCCCTGTTATTTTTCTTGGCTTTTATTTAGAAGGTGCCATATGATGGTACTAACTCTATTCTGCTATCACTTTCTACATCACTCACATTTAAATTTGCTAATATATGTTTTTTTAAACATGATATCTACGTATCTGAGAATTTTTATTTGTGGGTAAGGATTCTGTATATTGATATGATGTATAAGAAAGAAAGAACTTATTGACTTATTTGGAGATTAGCTATGTAGTATAGGACTGTGATTTCCTGCAAAAAATAGTATAGGACTGTGATATTTTAAGAATTCACAAGAAGTATTTGGTATGTCCACATTTATATGATACATAGTCATGCATATCTCATCTCTTTTCCTGATCAAATGAAGCACAGGTCGTGGTAACTTTATCAGTTCCTTACATCTATTTGTGTAATGTCGATTCAGGAAATGAAAAACTTAATGTGGCTGGAGTTCTACGCGGATTAAATCTAATTATCCTTATATTTCAACTCCAATGACTCGGCCTCACATGGTAAGGCATGTTTTGTACAGGCAGTGAAAATAGGGTGCTCATTTTTATCTTACTGATTTGGATTTTGACAGTAGAATGCGGTTTTGGGCATGTGTTTCGGTTCATTCGGTTTCGACGGAATCAAAGGTCAGGAAAAATATATAGGTGTTAGTTCATTATCTTTTCAGGTTTCTTAATTATTCATACATTTGCATCTATGTTACAGGTGTTAGCTTTCATGGCTAGGATTTTTTTAGCATATTCAAATCTGTATTAGAATAAGGTTTCCCCCTTGGATGTTCCTTATGTATCCATATATTAGATTTTTTGTGTGGTTCATTTGTTGCAAATATATAAATAATAATCTGATTGACTATATGCAGATTTGGTTTGAAATCTTCAAGCAGTCTCTGACAAGTTGTAGGTGAAGAAGATCATGTCCTAGGAGTTATATGCACGTGGAGTACATTTATTGTATGCATTTTGTTTAGAAGTATTCAGTTTCATAGCATAATCAAGTGTTTTTCAATACTCTCTCTCTCACACACACACAAAATGTCTTTAATTTCTGTTTTTTTAATGTATTGGCCTCTGAATGATCTGCATGGTATATATCTATATCGCTGAATGACCTCGACTTGTACCTTTGTGGTTTGCAAACACTAAAACATGTGTTGCTACAGAGTTATCTTAATTTTAACGTTGATCGGTGCAGGTGGGTTCTCATGGTAGGATTTGATCCACTCGGATATCAATGGTACTGATACTTAAGTTGGCTTTCTTTAAAAAAATAAAGTATGTCCTGTGTTAGTTTGGGCGCAAGCCTGTATCATGAATACATACTGCTCACAGTGCATTTGCATGAGAAGCCCTTCACAAGAAAAAACTATACATTCACATTTTTTTCTGCGGAAACTATATATTTACTTATTATTCAGAGCTCACTGTATAAAATCCGAGTGGTGCTCAAGATGTTAATTAACTAGCTTTGTGAATGGGGTGGTGAAAAATACTGCTCACTTTATTTGTTTGGTCGCAAGCCTATATCATGTACACATACTGCTCAATTTATTTGAACCTTCAGAAAATAAATCAATTTGCTCAAGCCTTTCTGCTGTTGATTCCAGTTCATTGGAGTAACTTTAGTATTTCTTCTCATTGCATCAGTTAACATGAATGCAAAATAAATTTGTTGTCTTATGCGATCCCGAATCAGGGATGATGCCACTAAGTTGTTATAATTATGCTTGTAGTCCTTGTCGGAGTTTGGGTACTGCACTTTATAATGCAAAGGAATGGTATAAACTATAGCTGGTTCTTTCATGTAGTATGCCTTTTTCTATAATGTAAGTTATGGATGCGGTACTTCTTCGAAACCTTCATAATGCTTTTTGCCATGCAACAACTTGCTAACAAGTCCTGGTCTGTTGCAGTTGATTGCACATGTGGAGGGCTTCTGGATGCATTTATTGTCTCATGTCACAAGGATTTACAACTTTTACGAGAATGCGGGTGTAGAGTATTGATAATTCCAGATGGCTCACTTCCTACAATAGAGCACCCTACAGTACTATCAATTATTCAGTCAGAGAACCACACTATGCTGAATATATTGGTGGATCAGGTACGTCGATAAGCACCCAATGTTCAGTCAGATGAAGAGAGTGAAAATATATTGGTGGATCAGGTACATTGACAAGCACCCAATGTTCAGTCAGATGAAGAGAGTGAAAACAGCGTTTACTCTGAATTTTCAGACAGAGTGGCGATGCAGCTGGAAGTTTGAGGCACTGGATTCCCCCTGACGGAGGAACAATCAAGTTAAATTTAGATGCTTCATTCTTTGCTGAGACTTGGAGGAGCTATATCGGGGCCATCGCCG
>NC_057798.1:551778929-551786731 GCF_018294505.1 Triticum aestivum | reverse complement strand
CGTAGCACCCGAGAGCTCCTATGCATTTTCGTGCATTTCACTCCTTTTGTCATGGAAGTAGATAAGGCCTCGCCGGTTCGGGTGTGACCGTGTTGTTGTGTCGCGTTCATGTGATTTGATTTCTTAGCTGTGTTCTTAATATATTGATAGAAACACCAATTTCTAAAGCAAAATAAGGCCTCCTTAACTTGTTTTATATGTCGTGTTAAGTATAAGCATGTTATTAAGCAAAATGATATGTATATATTTTTTATACAAAGGGATCTAAATTCTTACTATGCTTGCTTCCTCAAACAAAATACTACCAAAAAAATGCACATATTTTTCAACACAATGTGGTTTTTGATGAGACTTTACGCTAGCAAATTGAAATGTGTTTATAGATGTTATTGTAGACAACGGGCCTATTTTTATTATTATTATAGGGGGTTAAAATTGTTATCGTATGTACACCACTCCATCGGAGCTCATGGACGCTCCTTCATAAGAGGAACTATCATCGGATCCATCTGAGTTGCTGTCCGAGTTTTTCGTCAGAGCCATTGTCGGCGCTTCCATCAGAACTGATATCCACAGGCTCAGTTCGAGATCCCCTCATGCTCAACTGTCGCACTGACCTACGACACCATCGATTCTCAATCAAAACAATGGCAGCTAAACAGAAAGGATCCCATATGAGTGCATCCCTAAACAGAAAGGATCGCAACACAAGATCTATAATGCCTAAAAAACGAGCCAAAAGGAGTGGGAATCGCCACAAAAAATAGGGGACATGCAAGATCCAGATAGATGGAAAGTAAATCCATGCATGCAGACAAATCCGAAATCAAAAGAGGCGAGAAATCACACCGGTCGCGGCTGATGAAACGCCTCTGTCACCCAGCTAAGGAACCGAGAAAGAAAGGAAGGGGATACACAGTCTTCGCTGGCTCCGCCCCCTGCCGCTTCATATTCAGCTCCTCACGGGCAGGGGCAGAGCCCAATGGGCCAACCCTGTAGCACAGGCTACAGGGTCCGATTTGTTTTTACGTACTAAATATCAGGTTTTTGGCCCAGGGCAACATGGTAGGCCGAAAAGAGTGCTACAGGGCCCATAATACCAGGCGCGCCAGGCCTCCTTTGGTCCGCTTCCAGCAGCCCATCACGCACGAAGCCATCTAGCAAAAAAAAAGCAACTAGTCAACGATTCCCTCAAAAAAGAAAAAAGCAACTAGTCAACGATCTATGTGGCTTCCCGTATAACGGACAAAACAATCGATCCGAGAAAAAAGGCGTACCGCCGCGCACAGCGATTCGGCGACGTGTGCAGCGGCCGGCGGCGATCGGTCGATCCAGGGATTGAGAACCTGTGCAGCGGCGGCGGTGATCGAACCAAGACTATAAGAGGCAAGAGCGGAGTAGGTACGTCTACTGTAGCTACTCTTTCTATAGCGTTCGATTTAAAATTTGAAATTGATCTATTCCTGAGTCCTGACGAAGTGACGATCCGAAGCAGCCCGCAGCAGTAGCACGGATCCGTTACTGTCTTCCTCGTCGATCCGAACGTCCGCACAATAGCGGCAGCCGGCACCGGTGGCGTCGTAATTTTCTCTTCTTCTCTCTTAGCAATATATCAATGTGTTTTTGATTTTTTTTTGTCTAGATTAAGGTCATCTATTGAGTCGAATTTACCCCTTATTTGTGTTGTTTGTCCTACATATTTTTGTATGTTGCCACAATTAAATCAATGAAATTGTTGCTAGCAGATTGAATGACCCGGGCAAGATAAAATTGATAGAACATTATCATCCAAAATCTGAAAGATCTAGTAAGAAGAATACACTTTCTTAGGCATTTTATTATGTTCTACTCCTTCCGTTTGTTTTTATAAGACGTTTCAGACAGCTTGCTTTCTACTATTTTGAACAGTGTCTCTGAATGTCTAAAACGTCTTATAAAAATGAACAAAGGTAGTACTTGAAACTGTAATTCTAGTTTTGTTATTGTAGGTTATTGAGCCTTGGTGTCTGATAATTTGTTTTGGAATTTGAGAATGCAAGACATCCTTTTCAAGAAATTTTGTCGTTTATTTTAACATTATATTGAGCAGTGTGACTGTTGAATCTTTTTAACCTTTTATAAATCGACTTCTATTATGTTTGGTAATCCGTGTTACAAGCTATGAAACACACCTTTATTTAACGCATCGGTTGCTAGATTTTTTTGCAATGGTTAAGTGGTGCATCAGGGTAAGATTAGCTCCGGCTCCGCCCCTGCTCACGGGCCACAGATATCGCTCTATGTGGGCTGGGCTAAATAATATATGGGCTATTCTAATACCTCCTGATCCCTATATCTCCCTATATGCACAACAAAGACATGTTTTTTTCTTAGGTTTCTTATCTTTTCCCCTCTTTTTCTGCAGGAAATATATGCATGGCCAGATTTCTAATCATGATAACCATGTTTTCAAACTTACTAAAAAAATACAACCATGCCAACTTTACTCTCTCATCATAGTGACCATATTTTCAAACTGAACATATTCATATCATGCAAATTTTCCCTTTTCCCAGACTATTATTTAACAACGTAATAAACATGTTTACAAAATAGCATGATTTAGTTGAAGGTTCTTGCAGCATGAAACTATTTTCATCGACAACATGTCTTCAGCAGGTCTCTGCGCCATTTGGCGCAACGGGTCCACTAGTTTAAATTATTTATAAGCCCTGTATGTGGTGTCGCTCAGACGCCCAACTGTGGCATGCTTGCTATTTAAATTATTTATAAGCCCTGTATGTGGTGTCGCACAGATGCCCGATTGTGACATGCTTGTTATTTTTTTATTTATAAGCCCTTTATGTGGTGTCGCTCAGACGCCCGACTGATGCATGCTTTATATTATTATCCTTTCGAGGCGTCGCTTCAGACACCCGATCGATGCATTCTATTTCTACTCCCTTATTGCATATTCATGTTGTATATGAATAACCTGCTTGCGTGCATCATGAATTTTTATTTTGTGACTGACGTGGTGATCATAGAATATTTCAGAGCATGATTATCATTTGTTATATTATACTGTGTTCATAATGTTTGCGAGTACATTCAAAGTACTCACTGGCTTGTCCCTGGCTATTGTCTTGGCCAGATTTCTTGCATGTAGAGGAGCGTTGCGATGACAGCCCCGGAACCTACGCAATGGTGATAGCAGCCTCGCGAAGATAGGAGTTATCCAGGTCAGCTGTTTCTGTGGGAAATGGAGTCCCATAGACGCTGATGAACCACAAACCGCTTCCGTCATCAGCCACCAGAAACCTTGTGTTGTACTCATAGGCCAGAATGGTCTTGTACTACATATTATGTTTTTTTTTTCTTGGAATTTCTGTATCAAGTTGGTGCCTCATCAGCTAACAGTAATTCTGGGGCTGGTGAGCACAAGGACCATTTTTTGGGAAATATATCTTGAAAATCCGGTCGCGACAGTCTATGGACTCTGGTTAGCCAGGAATGCGACAAGGGATGGTGTCCGGATCCAGGAGCCGAAGGAACTTGCTGCTGCTGTCTCAAGATCAATGGATGAGTGGTCCCATGCAGTCTCAAAGTGTGATCGCGTCAAGTCCAAGCCACCTGATGAGAAGTGGACGCCGCCGGAGCAATGTTGGATTAAAGCCAATGTGGACGGTGCGGTGTCAGCTCGGGCAGGCGATGGAGGCGGGGGTGTTGTCTTCCGCGACCATGCAGGAGCGTTCAGAGGTGCTCTTTCCCATTTATTCCCTCATGTATCTAAGCCTGAAGCTGCGGAATTATTGGCCTGCCGAAAAGCGCTTCAGGCTGGGCGCGATCTAAACATCCAGAGGATCCATGTTGAGATGGACAGCAAGGAGGCGGTGGGTATGATTAACAGGGCGTCTAAGAACCTCTCACTGATGGGTGCTGTTATTGAGGATATTAAAGGCCTCATGCAGGGTTGGCAAGGGTGCAAGGTGACATGGAGGAGGAGATCCGCCAATAGAGCTGCTCATGTTCTTGCTAAGCTAGCTGTAGGTGAGGGTGTGTGTGTGGTGTGGCCAAAATCGTCGCCTGATTGTATCTTAAGTGTAATTGCGGACGAGATACTAGACCACTTTTAAATAAATCAAGTTGTTTCCCTAAAAAAACTCCAATTAACATCCAGTCAGCGATTGTTTTCCTTCCCAAAAAATATCGTTGTCGTTGGTTGTAACGGAAGGAGAGAGGAAGACGTGCACGCCCTACATTTGGAGTACATTACGGGATTATATGCAAAAGATTAGACGCTGAATATTTTAGAAAGGAGGGGTTACTAAAGTTGCGAAAAGACTTTCTGACGAGCGCACGTCGCAACGCTCCATGGGCTGCGTGGAGTTTTTCCTAATCACTCCTCTGATTTTACGTGCGCCCGGATAGATTTTCTCCTAATCGATCTCTCCGAAGAGGAGGTCTTGTGATTTTAAGTGGAGTGCTTCCTCTGATCTTTCTCTCCCCCTGAGTTCTCCCTCTAATCTCTTTACCCCCTCATTTTAAGGGGGTGCGTGGCTGCATGCAATATAAAAAAAAGGAAAGAAATAAAAAAAGAAACAACACATCGAACCAGATCGATATGAAAACGTACCCTGTGTGAAATCGAGTGCGTCAACGCGCGAGCGCGAGATAGCCACGCTTGAGACGAGTACGTGTGAAAAGTTGCAGCCAAAATCAACGTACGACGCAAATACATCTCTTACACTTACTAGCCCTGAATGCTACGGTCCAGGATCTGCCAAAGCACGATAAAGGCGTCCAGGGTAAATCATGCTAACGCATCCTCGGACGGTCGGACCGACAAGAGGCAGGCATGTACGCCGCACTAAAAGCATTTATAGTCGGGTGCCTTAAATCCGTCTCATACGTTTGCGTGGATCGGTCATTGATTGGTCATGATTTTCTGATCCAGACATGCTTCTTAAATAAGTCTCAAACGTCTGGGCTGATCGGCACCCTCATATCCAGCTCAAATATGGAGCGGATATAAGGCGCCCGTCACATCGTACCCGACAACCCGACGTCACCGTAAATTGCACCAAATTCATCAAACCCTTCCTTCTTCTCCTGCCGTCCTCCAACCTTTCCCACGCCCTGAGCCTCACTATCCTTCAACATTGTTGCCAATCCTTACCACTTTCGATCCATCGCCGGAGACGTTATCCAGATCGCTGCGACGGAGACGCAGTCCGCCTCGTCTGTCGGCGGGATCCCTTCTTCGTCTACGACTTGCAAGGCATAGAATGTCGCCCGGAAGTTGCGGTGATGCCGACAGCGAGAGAGGGAGGCGGCGGTGGCGTCGCAAGGAGGTCAGGACATGGTAGCGCAGCTGTCTCCTCGGCCGTGCCCGGATCCCCGCACCCCTTCCGTTCGGGGGAGGCATCCCAGATGCAGGCGGAGCAAGGAGCCCGGATGCAGGCAGATCAGGACGAGCACGACGCATTCCGTTTGGAGCAGGCGCTCGGCCAGTGATCCGAGGCCATCCGTCACACTCGGACATTGATTTTACTTTGGCATGTCTGGTTTGTTAAATAGTGATTTGCTTTGCTTTGTTTCAAACTTTTGAACTCGGACAATTTGTATCGTATCGTATGATCGATGTGCACGGATTACATGGTTTTAAGGATCAAAATTTAAGATATGTGAATGTAAGGCACAACATATGAGGGGCCGTATAGGGGGGCAGATCTGCCAAGTCCGATTGTAAATGCTGTAAGCGACCGCACCACGCGCTGAACAGATTCTCAGATCACACTCCCATATTCTGGCTTCGCCACCGGCGACCAGACCACGACGAATTTCTTCACAGCGTAAACTCGACCCACGCCCCTATATATATGGCCGTTCATACGCTCATAGATGCATATGAAACGATCGAGTACGATCCAGCGTCCGCCATTTGCCACGGTAAGTTAAAGCAACAGCGGCGGCGGCCTTAATAAACCAAGTAATTTAGCGCTTCTACTATGGCCGTCGCGTCCCTGGCTTTCGTGGCGCGCCGCGGCGAGCCGGAGCTGGTCGCGCCGGCCGGGCCGACGCCGCGCGAGCTCAAGCGGCTCTCGGACCTCGACGACCAGGAGAGCCTCCGGTTCTACCGCTCCGTCATCTACTTCTACCGGGGCCGCCCCTCGCGGGCGCGCGCCGACCCGGCCAGGGTCATACGTGACGGTCTGGCCGCCGCGCTCGTGCACTACTACCCCATCGCCGGGCGGCTTCGCGAGCTGCCCGGCAGGAAGCTCGCGGTGGACTGCACGGGCGAGGGGGTGTGGTTTGTCGAGGCCGACGCGGACGTCGCGTTGGACGAATTCGGCGACACGCTGTGCCCGCCGGTCCCTTGCGCCGGCCAGCTCCTGTGCTTGCCGGAGAGCAATTCCGCCGTCGTTGTCGATCGTCCACTGCTCTACGTTCAAGTAAGTCATGGACTCATGGGTGTATCCAAGATTATTTTTTCCTGGACGAACTAGGCAAGGGTTGAAGAATTGATGGTGCATCCTTAATTTGTACTACGTGTACGTGAGACTGACATGCACCATGCATGATGGCATGAAGGTGACGAGGTTGAGGTGCGGAGGCTTCGTGTTCGGCATCCAGGTGTGCCATAACCTGGTGGACGCGCCGGGCGTCACGCAGTTCCTGCAGGCCGTCGGCGAGCTGGCGGGCGGCATGGAGGCGCCAATCGTGCGGCCGGTGTGGGCGAGGGAGCTGCTCGACGCGCGCGACCCACCGTGCACCAACTACCAGCACCCCGAGTACGAGCTCGCGGCCGACGCGGCCAACGACATACTCCGTCCGGGCGCCGAGCTCGTGCACCGGGCGTTCCTCTTCGGCCCCGAGGAGCTGTCCTCGCTGAGGGACCAGCTACCGCCGCGGATGAGGTCGCGGTGCTCCCGGTTCCTGCTCCTGTCGGCGTTCGCGTGGCGCTGCCGGACCGCGGCGCTCGCCTACGAGCCCGGCGACGAGGTGCGGTTCATGTTCGTGGTGAACGCCCGCGGGAAGCGCGGCCGCCCGCTCCCCGAGGGGTTCTACGGGAACGCGCTCACCTTCGGCGTGGCGCGGACGACGGCCGGCGAGCTCTGCTCGGGATCTCTGGGCCACGCCGTGGAGCTGATCGTGGCCGCAAAGGCGCGGGTCGCGCCCGACGACTACGCGCAGTCGGTGGCCGACGCGCTGGTGCTGCGCGGGCGGCCGCGGTTCACGACGGCGCGGACGTATCTCGTGTCGGATCTCACCAAGTCGAACCTGCACGAGGTGGACGTCGGGTGGGGCCTTCCGGTGTACGGCGGCCGGCCACGACGACGTTGGCCACGTTCCACATTCCTGCGGCGGGCGGGGGGATCACCGTGCCGATGTGCCTGCCGCCGCGCGCCATGGAAAGGTTCGCGGCCAATGTGCGCGCGGGGCTCTTGGAGGCGTTCTAGTGGCGTGGAGTCGACCGTGCTTTCGAAGATGTACGTAGGAATGTAACCTGAAAACACAACTCCTCACACAATCACTTTTCCTTGCGGAACATTTCAAATATAATTTCGAATCCAAATAAGTATACCTTACATGATTTGGCTTTTTAATAAAGTGTAGTTGGTTTTAGGGGATACTATTCTCATTTAGACTGGTGTATTTTTATTTGTTCTTAAGAAGCACATCTCTACTATTAATCAGACGGCTCGGGAGCAACATATAGGTTTTTGCAACTGGACCATTGTTGCCATTTCTTCACCGCAACATGTGGTCTGTTGCAGATCGACGAGCTATTGGCCGTCCGACGGCTGCTCGAGGCGGCG
>NC_057798.1:551776546-551778607 GCF_018294505.1 Triticum aestivum | reverse complement strand
CTCCGGAAGAGAGAGAGAGAGAGAGAGGGGGTGGGGGAGGGAGGGAGGGAGAGAGAGAGGGGGTGGGGGAGGGAGATGGGAGGAGCAGGGCAATAGGCTGGCCTGGAACGGTGACCGATGACGCGGAATCAATAATGCTAGACCTACAAACCTTTCAAACTAATTCTCTGTCTCTCTCCCCTTGATTTTAAGTGGGGTGGCCCCCTCATCACCTGTTACCAATAATAATCCTCCACATTAGTTTGTATGTAAATTTTTTAAGTAAACATTTATAGATGTAGCATTAGTCGCGCAGAATTGGTCAAGGAGGAGGCGTGGTCGCAGATCCGCGGGCTCATGGATTTGTGTTTTCTTCTGTTACATTTTTTTTGCAACAACACGTATGTTGCAGAGTTTAAAGGAAAAAATAGGTTCAGAAAAGAAAAGAAAACAGTTTAATTTTTTTTTTGCAACAGGGCTCTTGTTGCTGGAATTTTTGCAACAAGTCTCTTGTTGCAGAAAGCCGAGCAAGACTTTTGTTGCAGAGATCAAAGAAAAAAAGATTGCAACAAAGCCATAGGATGCAGTCGATTGTAGCCCCCCCTCTCCCCAATTATCAAAGCTCAATTTGAATATCATCATTTTAACTTGTTTCTTGGGTTTCTCCATGATGTTTCGAGGACAGTTCCTCCATTTTTAATTGTTTCGCATATTAGTTTTGTCTCTGGTCAAACCTTGTAATTTTTTACCAAATTATACAAAATATTAACATCCATAACACCAAAACCATTATGTAACACCTGGATAATTAAGCTACAGTAACTCTCTACTAATGATCCCACGTCATCACGATTGCTGTTGTCAATCTTGCGATGATTTAAATCCCGTTCGAATTCAAATTTAAAATAAGGTTTAACAATAAAAGTTTTCAAACAATTTAAAATAAAATGTTCTAAATGTTTCAAATAAATCATAAGTAATTATGGTGGAGAAACCAAATTATCATAAAGTGTTTAAATGCCCTAAACTAGTTGAAAAGAGTGGCTAAAATAATAATTTAATAGCTTTTAAAATTCTAATAATATTAAACTAATTTATTTTGGGTCCAAACTAAGTTTGGCAGTGGCCTATATTAATGATACTAATTTAGGTGCTAAATATATTTTTTACAAAATTATAATAAAAGGAAACAAAAATAAAATAGAAAAGAAATAAAATAAGTAAAAAGAAACATAAACGAAAAATGAAGAAACGAAGAAAGGCCCTCGCGGCCTAGTTGGGCCTCGGCCCAACTAGCGGCCCACCCGAGCCCAACTGCACCCCCATAACCCCCACTCCCCCACCGAACCCTAGCGCACACCCCCCATTACCCCCACTCCCCCAATCTCTATCTCCCTACCCCGCGTGGATCTGGATCGAGGGCAACCGACGCCCCTGACGCCATGCGCCCCGTCGTCATCGCTGGACCTCACCGGACCACCCCCGCCGCCTCGCCGTCCTGTCCTCGTCCCCTCCGCGAGCTCTGCATCAAGCCTCGCTGCCCCTCTCCCCACCCACGCACGATGAGGTTCTCGGCATCCGCATCCCCTCTTAATGTCGCCCACTCGCGCGTTCGTGCCGTCATTCGCCTCACCTGCTGGCATTGCCCCGCCTATTGCCGCAGTACTGCTCGCCTACCATTGTCGTTTCTGCTCGCATTGCCCCGCCTGTTGCCGCAGTATTGCTCGCCTACCGTTGCCGTTTCCCCATGGCACCCACTTCCCTCGTTCCCGTGCCCGCTACCGCTCCTCGCTGCAGCCAGTGCCTCCTCGGTCGTGTCTGCCTGCGCCAGTGCTCCCCACCCACGCCCGTGGTCGCGCCACATGCGCCCGCGTACCTCCGCCCCGCATGCTCCCGGGCCGTGTCGCTCGCCTGGCCGCGTTGCCATGCTCCTACGCGCCCACGGCCACGCCGCCATGCGCTAGCCCGTGCCGTTCACGTGCCCTGTGGCGCCTGCTCGCCGGCCCACGCACGCGCCACACTGCCCCTGGTTTTCCTGCCGCTGACCTTGCCTAGGCCACCACGCCCGCCGCTGCCCAGGCC
>NC_057798.1:551755996-551776365 GCF_018294505.1 Triticum aestivum | reverse complement strand
GCCCGCCTGCGCATCGCCACGGCCTCGCCAAGGTCTGGCTCGCCATGGGCAGCGCCCGGGCTCGCCCCATTGGACACCTGTGGTCGCGCCCGTTTGCCCATTACCCCGATCCAGTGGCCAGATGGGCCATCTGGCCACTGCTAGGGGGGCCCACGCCCCTTTTTTATTAAAATGAAAAACAAAAACAAAAAAGAATTTAAAAAGAATTAAAAATTAATTAATTGATTGACTTAACCTAAATTAATTCTGTTTAGTTAAACTGTGACAATGACAAACGGGCCCTGATACGTCCATTCTGCATCATGCTTTTATATTGATATTTATTGCATTATGGGTTGTTATTACATATTATGGCACAATACTTATGCCTTTTCTTCCTTATTTTATAAGATTTACACAACGAGGGAGAATGCCGGCAGCTGAAATGCTGGACCAGAGAGGAGCAAATCTGAGAGGCCTATTCCGTACAACTCCAAAAGTCCTGAAAATTTACGGAGAATTATTTTGGAATATACAAAAAAAATTGGGCGAAGAAAGTACCAGAGGGGACCCACCAGGCAACCACAAGGGTGGGGGCGCGACCCCTGGCTTGTGGGCCCCCTGGCAGGCCTCCGGTGCCCATCTTCTGCTATATGATGTGTTTTGACTTGGGAAAAATAAAGAGGAAGCTTTCGGGACGAAGCGCCGTCGTCTCGAGGCCGAACTTGGGCAAAATCAATCTAGGGCTCTTGCGGAGTTGTTCTACCGAGGAAACTTCCCTCCCGGAGGGGGAAATCGAAGCCATCGTCATCACCAATGATCCTCTCATCGAGAGGGGGTCAATACCCATCAACATCTTCACCAACACCATCTCCTCTCAAACCCTAGTTCATCTCTTGTATCTGATCTTTATCTCAAAACCACAGATTGGTACCTATGGGTTGCTAGTAGTGTTGATTACTCCTTGTAGTTGATACTAGTTGGTTTATTCGGTGGAAGATCATATGTTCATATCCTTAATGCTATTCAATACCCCTCTGATTATGAACATGAATATGCTTTGTGGGTAGTTACTTTTGTTCCTGAGGACATGGAAGAAGTCTTGTTATAAGTAATCATGTGAATTTGGTATTCGTTCGATATTTTGATGAGATGTATGTTGTCTCTCCTCTAGTGGTGTTATGTGAACATCGAGTACATGACACTTCACCATGATTTGGGCCTAGGGAAAGACATTGGTAAGTAATAAGTAGATGATGGATTGCTAGAGTGATATAAGCTTAAACCCTAGTTTATGTGTTGCTTCGTAAGGGGCTGATTTGGATCCATATGTTTCATGCTATGATTAGATTTATCTTAATTCTTCTTTTTGTAGTTGAGGATGCTTGCGAGAGGGGTTAATCATAAGTGGGAGCTTGTCCAAGTAAGGGAAACACCCAAGCACCGGTCCACCCACATATCAAATTATCAAAGTAACGAACGTGAATCATATGAGCATGATGAAAACTAACTTGACAATAATTCACATGTGTCCTCGGGAGCGCTTTGCATTATATAAGAGTCCGTCCAGGCTTGTCCTTTGCTACAAAAAGGATTGGGCCATCTTTCTGCACCTTAGTTACTTTTGTTACTTGTTACCCGTTACGAATTATCTTATCACACAACTATCTGTTACCGATAATTTCAGTGCTTGCGGAGAATACCTTGCTGAAAACCGCTTGCCATTTCCTTCTGCCCCTCGTTGGGTTTGACACTCTTAATTATTGAAAGGACTACCATAGATACCCTATACTTGTGGGTCATCAAGACTCTTTTCTAGCGTCGTTGCCAGGGAGTGAAGCGCCTTTGGTGAGTGGAATTTGGTAAGGAAACATTTATATTATGTGCTGAAATTTACTGTCACTTGTCACTATGGAAAATAATCCTTTAAGGGGATTGTTTGGGGTATCTTCACCCCGAACGGTAGAGCAAAGAGTTGCTCCTCAACCTACTGAACCTACTGAAAATATTTATTATGAAATTCCTTCGGGTATGATAGAGAAACTGCTGGCTAATCCTTATGTAGGAGATGGAACACTACATCCTGATATGCATCTAATTTATGTAGATGAAGTGTGTAGATTATTTAATCTTGCAGGTTTTCCTGAGGATGATGTCAAGAAGAAGGTCTTCCCTTTATCTTTGAAGGGAAGGCATTGACATGGTATAGGCTATGTGATGATATTGGATCTTGGAACTACAACCGATTGAAATTGGAATTTCATCAGAAGTTTTATCCTATGCATCTGGTTCATCGTGATCGGAACTATATATATAATTTTTGGCCTCGTGAAGGAAAAAGTATTTCTCAAGCTTGGGGAGGCTTAAGTCAATTTTATATTCATGCCCCAATCATGAGCTCAAAAAGAAATTATTATTCAGAATTTTTATGCTCGGCTTTCACGTAATGATCAGTCCATGCTCGATACTTCTTATACTAGTTCTTTTATGAAGAAGACTATTGTATTCAAATGGGATTTATTGGAAAGAATAAGCGCAACTCTCAAGATTGGGAACTCGACGAAGGTAATGAGTCAGGTATAAACCTTAAGTTTCATTGTGTTAAATCTTCCATGAATACCGATGCTTTTCATGAATTTAGCACTAAATATGGACTTGACTCTGAGATAGTAGCTTCTTTCTATGAATCATTTGCTACTCATGTTGATCTCCGTTAGGAGAAGTGGTTTCATTATCATCCTCCCAATGAAGTAAATGTAGTAGAACCTATTAGAGTTGAAGAAGAAAGTGTTACTTATAATGTTGATCCTATTGTTCCCACTCCTATATTGAGAAACCACCTTTCCCTGTCAGGATAAAGGATCATTCTAAAGCTTCAGTGTGGTTCATAAGAGTTATACTAGAACACCTACACCCCCTGAACAAATTAGAGTTAAACCTAGTATTGATATGGTTAAAATCTCTTGGTTGATAATATTGATGGGCATGTTATTTATTTCCGTGATGAAGCTGCTAGAATTGCTAGACCCGATAGTAAAGATAAACATTGAGCTATTGTTGGCATGCCTGTTGTTTCTGTTAAAATAGGATATCATTGTTATCATGGCTTATGTGATGTGGGTGCTAGTGTTAGTGCAATTCCTTTTACTTTATATCAAGAAATTATGAATGATATTGCACCTGCTGAGATAGAAGATATTGATGTTACTATTAAGCTTGCCAATAGAGATACTATATCACCAATTGGGATTATTAGTGATGTTGAAGTCTTATGTGGGAAATAAAATACCCCACTGATTTTCTTGTTCTTGGTTCCCCACAAGATGATTTTTGTCCCATTATATTTGGTAGACCTTTCTTGAACACTATTAATGCTAAGATAGACTGTGAGAAATAAATTGTTACTGTAAGTTTTGGGGATGTTTCTCATTATTTTAATTTCTCTAAATTTCATAGACAACACCATGATAAGTAATTGCCTAGTAAGGATGAAATTATTGGTCTTGCTTCTGTTGTCGTGCCTCCTACTGACCCTTTAGAATAATATCTGCTAGACCATGAGAATGGTATGTTTATGAATGAAAGAAAGGAATTAAATGGAATATTCTTTAACAAAATGCTTTTTTTGAAACACAACTTGCCTGTTGAAATCCTTGGGGATCCTCCTCCACCCAAGGGTGATCCCGTGTTTGAGCTTAAACAATTACCTGATACTTTGAAATATGCTTATCTTGATGGGAAGAAGATATATCATGTTATTATTAGTGCTAACCTTTCAGAGGATTAAGAAAAGAAATTATTGAAAATTCTGAAGAAGCATCGAGCCGCTATTTGATACACTCTTGATGATCTTATGAGCATTAGTCCCACTCTATGTCAGCACAAATTAATATGGAGCCTGATGCTAAACCAGTTGTTGATCATCAACGATGGTTAAATCCTAAGATGAAAGAAGTGGTAAGAAATGAAATACTAAAGCTTATGGAGGCAGGTATAATTTATCCTATTGCTGATAGTAGATGGGTAAGTCTTGTTTATTGTGTCCCTAAGAAGGGAGATATTACTGTTGTTTCTAATGATAAGAATGAATTGATCCCAGAAAGAATTCTTATAAGTTATAGAATGGTAATTGATTTTCACAAATTAAACAAAGCCACCAGGAAAGATCATTACCCTCTACCTTTTATTGATCAAATGCTAGAAAGATTATCCAAACATACACATTTTTGCTTTCTAGACGGTTATTCTGGTTTTTCTCAAATACCTGTGTCAGAAGAGGATCAAGAAAAAACTACTTTTACTTAGACTTTCGGTACTTTTGCTTATAGACATATGCCTTTTGGTTTATGTAATGCACCTGCTACCTTTCAAAGATGTATGATTGCTATATTCTCTGACTTTTGTGAAAAGATGTTGAGGTTTTCATGGATGATTTCTCCGTCTACGGAACTTCTTTTGATGATTGCTTAAGCAACCTTTATCGAGTTTTGCAGAGATGTGAAGAAACTAATCTTGTTTTGAATTGGAGAAGTGCCACTTTATGGTTAATGAAGGTATTATCTTGGGGCATAAAAAATCGGAAAGAGGTATTGAAGTTGATAAAGCAGAGATGTGAAGAAACTAATCTTGTTTTGAATTGGAGAAGTGTCACTTTATGGTTAATGAAGGTATTGTCTTGGGGCATAAAAAATCGGAAAGAGGTATTGAAGTTGATAAAGTCAAAGTAGATGCTATTGAAAAGATGTTGTGTCCTAAAGATATGAAAGGTATAAGAAGTTTCCTTGGTCATGTTGGTTTATATAGGAGGTTTATTAAAGACTTATCTAAAATTTCTAGGTCTCTCACTAATCTCTTGCAAAAAGATGTTCCTTTTGTTTTTTATGCTGATTGTGTAGAAGCATTTGAAATACTTAAGAAAGCCTTGATTTCTGCACCTATTGTTCAACCACTCGATTGTGTAGAAGCATTTGAAATACTTAAGAAAGCCTTGATTTCTGCACCTATTGTTCAACCACTTGATTGGAATTTACCCTTTGAAATTATGTGTGATGCTATGATTATGTTGTTGGTGCTATTCTAGGACAAAGAGTTGATAAGAAATTGAATGTTATTCATTATGCTAGCAAAACTCTAGACAGTGGCCAAAGAAATTATGCTACTACTGAAAAAGAATTTTTAGCAATTGTATTTGCCTATGATAAGTTCAGGTCTTATATTGTTGATTCCAAAGTAAATGTTCACATTGATCATGTTGCTATCAAATATCTCATGGAAAAGAACGATGTTAAACCTAGACTTGTTAGATGGGTTCTCTTGTTACAAGAATTTGATTTGCATATTATTGATAGAAAGGGAGGTGAGAACCCCGTTGCACACAACTTGTCTAGGTTAGAAAATGTTCTTGATGACCCAATGCCTATTGATGATATCTTTCCTGGTGAGTAATTAGCTATCATAAATGCTTCTCGTAATACTCCAGGTATGCTGATTATGCTAATTACATTGTTGCTAAATTTATACCACCTAGTTTCACATACCAGCAAAAGAAAAAGGTTTCTATGATTTAAGGCATTACTTTTGGGATGACCTACACCTTTATAAAGAAGGGAGTAGATGGTGTTATTAGACGTTGTGTACGTGAGTAGGAATAGGAACAGATCCTACGCAAGTGTCACTCCGAGGCCTATGGAGGACACCATGCTGGATATAGAACTGCGCACAAGGTATTACAATCTGGTTTTTATTGGCCTACTCTCTTCAAGGATGCTCGTAAGTTTGTCTTGTCTTGTGATGAATGCTAGAGAATTGGCAATCTTAGTAGACGTCGGGAAATGCCTATGGATTATTCACTTGTTATTGAACCATTTTATGTTTGGGGCTTTGATTATATGGGACCTTTTCCTTCCTCTAATGGGTATACACATATTTTAGTTGTTGTTGATTTACTTAGTGGGTAGAAGCTATTCCAACTAGTAGTGTTGATCATAACACTTCTATTAAGATGCTTAAAGAAGTTATTTTTTAGAGGTTTGGAGTCCCCAGATATTTGATGACTAATGGTTGTTCACATTTTATTCATGGTGCTTTCAAAAAAATGCTTGCTAAATATGATGTCAACCATAGAATTGCATCTCCTTATCACCCTCAGTCTAGTGGTCAAGTAGAATTAAGCAATAGAGAGATTGATCTTGCAAAAGACTGTTAATAGATCTAGAAATAATTGGTCTAAGAAACTTGATGATGCATTATGGGATTATAGAACTGCTTATAAGAATCCTATGGGTATTATCCTTATAACACGATTTATGGAAAAGCATGTCACTTACCTCTTGAACTAGAACATAAAGCTTATTGGGCAATCAGAGAGCTCAACTATGATTTCAAACTTGCCAGTGAGAAGAGGTTATTTGACATTAGCTCACTTGATGAATGGAGAACCCAAGCCAATGAAAATGCCAAGTTATTTAAAGAAAAGTTAAAAGATGGCATGACAAAAGGATACAAAAGCGTGAGTTTGATGTAGGTGATCATGCTTTACTATACAACTCTCGTTTAAGATTTTTTGCAGGAAAGCTTCTCTCTAAATGGCAAGGTCCTTATATTATCGAGGAGGTTTATCATTCTGGTGCCATTAAGATCAACAACGCCAAAGGCACTAACCCGAAGGTGGTAAACAGTCAAAGAATCAAACATTATATTTCAGGTACACCCATAAATGTTGAGACAAATATTATTAATACCATAACACCGAAGGAGTACATAAGGGATACTTTCCAGAATGTTTCAGACTCCAACAAGGAATAGGTATGTGGTACGGTAAGTAAACCGACTCCAAAACATTTCCAATGGCAATTTTTCTCTGTTTTGGAATATTTAAAAAATTAGGAAAATTAAAAGTAGTCTGAAGAGTGCACGAGGAGGCGGAAAAACAGGGGGTGCCCTACCCCCTAGGCATGCCCCTGTGCCCTGTGGCCACCTCGTGTGCCCTCCGGACTCTGTTTTCTTGTGGAATACTCCTTTTGGTCGGTACAAAATAATTATATAATCTCCCGAAACTTTTGACCACCGTACCACGACAAAATCCTATGTTCTTATTTCAATCTGTTTTCTGCCTGAATTTTGAAGGCCAGGCATCATGTCTTCTCCCTCCTCCAACAATGTGGAAGACGAGGCTTGGTTGATGCAGATGTGATGTCTGCCAGAACTACGTCGGTATTTCCCCAAAGAGGAAGGAATGATGTAGTATAGCGACGGTAGGTATTTCCC
Source organism: Triticum aestivum (assembly GCF_018294505.1). NCBI lineage: Eukaryota > Viridiplantae > Streptophyta > Magnoliopsida > Poales > Poaceae > Triticum > Triticum aestivum. The sequence goes on along the minus strand of NC_057798.1, from coordinate 551,769,120 downwards.
TCAGTGATGAGACCAAGGTTATCAAACAAGTAGGAGAACCTCCTCACAGCACGTAAACAACACCTGCACACAAATAACAAACACTCGCAACCCGACGTGTTAAAGGGGTTGTCAATCCCTTTCGGGTACAACGCCTCAAGATAGGCAAATAACGTGAGGTAGAAGTGGTAGATAGGATAAATAGATCGCGGAACAAATAAATTGTAGCAAGGTATTTTTGTATTTTTGGTTTAATAGATCTGAAAATAAATGCAAAAGAAAATAGATTGCAAAGGCAAATGTGATGGAAAGAGACCTCGGGGCTGTAGGTTTCACTAGTGGCTTCTCTCGAGAAAAATATCAAACGGTGGGAAAAAATTACTGTTGGGCAATTGATAGAACTTCAAATAATCATGACAATATCCAGGCAATGATCATTATATAGGCATCACGTCCAAGATTAGTAGATCGACTCCTGCCTGCATCTACTACTATTAGTCCACATATCGACCGCTATCTGGCATGCATCTAGTGTATTAAGTTCATGGAGAAATGGAGTAATGCAATAACAACGATGACATGATGTAGACAAGATCTATTTATGTAGAAATAGACCACATCTTGTTATCCTTAATGGCAACGATACATACGTGTCGTTTCCTGTTCTATTACTGGGATCAAGCACCGTAAGATCGAACCCATCACAAAGCACCTCTTCCCATTGAGAGATAAATAGATCAAGTTGGCCAAACAAAACCCAAATATCGGAGAAGAAATATGAGGCTGTAAGCAACCATGCATATAAGAGATCAAAGAAGACTCAAATAACTTTCATGGATAAAAACATAGATCTGATCTTAAACTCAAAGTTCGTCGGATCCCAACAAACACACCGCAAAAGGCTTACATCATATGGATCTCCAAGAGACCATTGTAGTGATAATCAAGAGAGAGAGAGGAAGCCATCTAGCTACTAACTACGGACCTGTAGGTCTACAAAGAACTACTCACGCATCATCAGAGAGGCACCAATGGAAGTGGTGAACCCCTCCGTGATGGTGTCTAGATTGGATCTGGTGCTTCTGGACTCTGCGGCTACTGGAATTGATTTTCGTCGACTCCCCTAGGGTTTCTGGAATATTGGGGTATTTATGGAGCAAAGAGGCGGTTCAGGGGGCACCCGAGGTGGGCACAACCCATCTGGGAGCACCTCGGCCTCCAGGCATGCCCTGGTGGGTGCTGCCCTCCTTGAGGCTCCCCTCAGGTGCTTCATTGGCCCACCGGATGTCTTCTGGCCCCAAAAAATCCTCAAAAAATTTCGCTGCATTTGGACTCCATTTGGTATTGATTTCCCGCGATGTAAAAAACATGCAAAAAACAACAACTGGCACTAGGCACTATGTCAATAGGTTAGTACCAAAAAATGATATAAAATTACTATAAAATGATTGTAAAACATCCAAGAATGAGAATATAACAGCATGGAACAATCAAAAAATTATAGATACATTGGAGACGTATCAACATCTCCAAGCTTAATTCATGCTCGTCCTCGAGTAGGTAAATGATAAAAACAAAATTTTTGATGTGGAATGCTGCCTAACATGTTCATCACATTTCTTTTCTTTATAGCATGGACATATGGACTTTCATATGATTCAAAGCAATAGTCTAGTTTTGATATGAAGACTTTAATACTCAAGCATACCAACAAGCAACTGAAGGAAATATGCCCTAGAGGCAATAATAAAGTTATTATTTATTTCCTTACATCATGATAAATGTTTATTATTCATGCTAGAATTGTATTAACCGGAAACATGATACATGTTTGAATACATAGACAAACTGAGTGTCACTAGTATGCCTCTACTTGACTAGCTTGTTTATCAAAGATGGTTATGTTTCCTAGCCATGGACAAAAGACTTGTCATTTGATTAAAGGGATCACATCATTGAGAGAATGATGTGATTGACTTGACCCATTCCGTTAGCTTAGCACTTGATCGTTTAGTATGTTGCTACTGCTTTCTTCATGACTTATACATGTTCCTGTGACTATGAGATTATGCAACTCCCGTCTACCGGAGGAACACTTTGTGTGCTACCAAACATCTCAACGTAACTGGGTGATTGTAAAGGTGCTCTACATGTGTCTTCGAAGGTACTTGTTGGGTTGGGGTATTTCGAGATTAGGATTTGTCACTCCGATTGTCGGAGAGGTATCTCTGGGCCCTCTCCGTAATACACATCACTATAAGCCTTGCAAGCAATGTGACTAATGAGTTAGTTGCAAGATGATGTATTACATAACGAGTAAAGAGACTTGCCGGTAACGAGATTGAACTAGGTATTGAGATACCGACGATCGAATCTCGGGCAAGTAACATACCGATGACAAAGGGAACAATGTATGTTGTTATGCGGTTTGACCGATAAAGATCTTCGTAGAATATGTGGGAGCCAATATGAGCATCCAGGTTCCGCTATTGGTTATTGATCGGAAATGTGTTTCGGTCATGTCTACATTGTTCTCGAACCCGTAGGGTCCGCACGCTTAAAGTTAGATGACAGTTATATTATGAGTTTATATGTTTTGATGTACCGAAGGTAGTTCGGAGTCCGAGATGTCATCACGGACATGACGAGGAGTTTTGAAATGGTTGAGACATGAAGATTGATATATTGGACGACTATATTCAGACACCGGAATGGTTTTGGGGGTTATCGGATATATACCGGAGTACCGGGGGGTTATTGGACCCCCCCGGAGGTTAATGGGCCTCATGGGCCCAAGTGGTGGAAGAGGAGAGGCGGCCAAGGGGCAGACGCACGCCCCTCCCCCCCAAGTCCAAATTGGACAAGGAGGGGGGGGGGGCGCCCCCCTTTCCTTTCCCCCTCTCTCTCCTTCCCTCTCCTCTCCTACTCCAACAAGGAAGGGGGAGTCCTACTCCCGGTGGGAGGAGGACTCCTCCTGGCGCGCCCCTCCTGGCCGGCCGACCCCCTCCCCCTGGCTCCTTTATATACGGGGGCAGGGGGCACCTCTAGACACAACAATTGATCCTTGGATCTCTTAGCCGTGTGCGGTGCCCCCCTCCACCATAGTCCTCGATAATATTGTAGCGGTGCTTAGGTGAAGCCTTGCGACGGTAGAACATCAAGATCGTCACCACACCGTCGTGCTGACGGAACTCTCCCTCGACACTCGGCTGGATCGGGGTTCGAGGGACGTCATCGAGCTGAACATGTGCTAGAACTCGGAGGTGTCGTAGTTTCGGTGCTTGATCGATCGGGCTGTGAAGACGTACGACTACATCAACCACGTTGTTCTAACGCTTCCGCTTTCGGTCTACGAGGGTACGTAGACAACACTCTCCCCTCTCGTTGCTATGCATCACCATGATCTTGCATGTGCGTAGGATTTTTTTTTGAAATGACTACGTTCCCCAACAGCAACCATGTCTTTCAAAATATCAACACTAAAGCATGTTATCCCTGGCCCATTATGCTCAATCACTGATCCATTCATAAAACACACTCGAATATTAGCTACACCCAATGCTCAAATACGATCATATTGCCCCTTAGTTGGTGCTTTATAAGAGAAGATGGAGACTCAAATTCAAAATAAAAATTGCATAAGTAAAAGAAAGGCCCTTCGCGGAGGGAAGTATGAATTTGTAGAGGTGCCAGAGCTCAAAGCTTAAATTGAGAGATAAAAAATATTTTTGAGAGGCGTACTTTTACCACCAACAAAAACGACTTAGAGATCTCAACACTTTCCATGCTACATACATCATAGGCGGTTCCCAAACAAAAAATAAAGTGTATTCCTTTTTCCACCATTACTTTCACTTTCCATGGCTAGCCGAATCCACGGTTTCCCTCCATACCAACACTTTACAAGGAATTTATTATTTAACAACATAAAGTAAATTCATTTTTCATTTCGGGACTGGGCATCTCAAATACCTTTGCCGTATTCTCATGCAATGACAAGTGAATAAACACTCATCGCGAGAATAACACATCTAGCATGGAAAAATATTGGTCACCCTTCACCGCCTCGCGAGCGGTAGAGCACACAAAAGAGAAATGTATTTTGAAAATTAGATATGGCACGTGCAAATTTTCTTAGAACGGCATGGAAATACCTCATATAGGTAGGTATAGTGGACTCATAAGGCAAAACTGGTTTAAAGGGTTTTGGATGCACAAGTAGTGATCATACTTAGTGCAAAATGAAGGCTGGCAAAAAGATTGAGAAGCGACCAACCAAGAAAAGAAAAATCTCGTGCCCAAGCATTAAGCATAAGTAACACCAAATAAGGCACCATAAGTAGGATATAAATTTCGTTGCATAACTATTGACTTTCGTGCTTGCATAGGGAATCACAAACCTTAACATCAATATTCTTACTAAAGCATAATTACTCATCAACATGACTCACATATCATATCGTCATATCTCAAAACCATTACTAAGAATCAAGTTTATTTTGTCCAAAGATATTCATGAAAGTTTTTATTATATCCTCCTTGGATATCTATCACTTTGGGACTATTTTTATATGTTGCATTTGATAAGCTCAAACAAATATAAGTGAAGATCACAAGCATAAATTTTCTTTCTCTCAAAATAATCTAAGTGAAGCAAGAGAGAATTTCTTAAAATTTTACTAACTCCCAAATAAATCTCAGTGAAGCATGAGAGAATTTCTTCAAAAATAACAAAGCACATCGTGCTCAAAAAGATATAAGTGAAGCACTAGAGCAAATCCAAGGCTCTAAAAATTTAAGTGAAGGAAGGAGCAAGTATAGCATAATTTTGGCTCTCTCAAAAAGGTGTGTTCAGCAAGGATTCAAGAATTGAGACACAAAGAAAAACAAGCAAAGACTTATATCATACAAGACGCTCCAAGCAAAACTCATAATATGTGACGAATAAAAATATAGTTTCAAGTAAAATACCGATGGTTGTTAGAAGAAAGCTTAGTTGCTTGCTACTTCTTTGAATATTATCTTGGGTGCCTCGGGCATCCCCAAGCTTAGCCTTTTGCTAATCCTTATTCCTTCATCCATCGTAAGATCACCCAAAACTTGAAAACTTCAATCACACAAAACTCCAACAAACCTTCATGAGATCCGTTAGTATAAGAAAGCAAACCACTACTATCAGTAATGTTGCAAACCTATTCATATTTTGTTTTTGCATTATATCTACTGTATTCCAACTTTTCTACAGCAAAAACTCATCAAAAAAAAACCATAGAATCATCAAAACAAGCACATAACGCAAAGAAAACAGAATCTGTCAAAAACAGAATAGTCTGTAGCAATCTGAATATTTCGAATACTTCTGTAACTCCAATTTTTTGAAAAATTAGGAAGGGTAATTTGTATATTAATCTTCTGAAAAAAGAATCAACTCAAAAGCACGTTTCTGTGATTTATTAAAACTATTTTTGTGAGTGCATAAGTTTATGTTTTTCAGCAAGATCAAATCAACTTTCACCCAAATCAACCCAAAGGCCTTGCTTGGCACAAACACTAACTAAAACACAAAAAACACAATCATAACAGTAGCATAATTGTGCTAACACACAAGAACATAAAACAAAAAGCAAAAATGTATTTTATACGTTGGGTTGCCTCCCAACAAGCTCTTCCTTTATAGCCATTAAGATAGGCATGAGATTTCAATGATGCTCACATCAAAGACAAGAATTGAAGCACAAAGAGAGCATCATAAAACATGTGACAAATACATTTAAGTCTAACATACTTCCTATGCACAGGCATTTTTTAGGCAACCAAATTATCAAGACAAGAAACATCTAGCATATGCAAGGAAGAAGAAAGAGACAATAGCAATATCAACATGGCGAGAGATAAATTAGTAGCATGAAAATATCTACAACCATATTTTCCTCTCTCACAATAACACATGTAGGATCATACTAAAATTCAACAATATAGCTATCACATAACATATTGTCTGTATGACCCACATGCATGCAAAGTTGACACTCTTCCAAAATAGTGGGATTATCATCAAATAAAGTCATGACCTCTCCAAACCCACTTTTATCAAAATATCAATAAGATTGATAATTCTTCAAAGTAGTGGGATCATTATTACCTAAAGTTGACACTCTTCCAAACCAACCTTCAATATTATCGCAAACATATTCATCGTGAGGCTTAAATAAATTTTCAAGATCGTAAAAATAATCACCCCAATCATGGTCATTGCAATAAGTAGAGGACATATCAAAATTAGCATCCCCAAGCTTGGGGTTTTGCATAACTAGCATAATTGACATTAATAGAATTTATTATAACACCATTGCAATCATGCTTTTCATTTAAGGAGCTATCATTAATCACTTCATAAATTTCTTCTTTTATCACTTCATCACAATTTTCAAATTCATGAATCTCAAGCAAAACTTTGTAAAGATAATCTAGTGTACCCAACTCACAAGAAATTGGTTCATCATAGTTGGATCTTTTAAAAAGATTAGCAAGTGGATGTGGATCCATAAGGTTTTTGATTTTGGATTTCCAATAAAACACACAATTATACCAAACAAATAAGCAAACAAACCAAGAAAGACATAAGGGCAAACAAAAAAGAGGGCGAATAAAAATGCATTTTTTGTGAAGTGGGGGAGAGGAAAACGAGAGGCAAATGGCGAATAATGTAAATTGCGAGGAGATGAGATTTGTGATTAGGAACCTGGTTGATGTTGAAGATCCTCCCCGGAAATGGCGCTAGAAATTCCTTTTGATGTCTGCTAGAACTACGTCGGTATTTCCCCAAAGAGGAAGGGATGATGAAGTATAGCGACGGTAGGTATTTCCCTCAGTGATGAGAACAAGGTTATCGAACCAGTAGGAGAACCCCTCACACCACATAAACATAACTTGCACATAAATAACAAATACTCGCAACCCGATGAGTTAAAGGGGTTGTCAATCCCATTCGGGTACGGCACCTCAAGATAGGCAAATAAAATGAGGTAAAAGTGGTAGATAGGATAAATAGATCGTGGAACAAATAAATTGTAGCAAGGTATTTTTGTATTTTTGGTTTAATAGATCTGAAAATAAATGCAAAAGAAAATAGATCGCAAAGGCAAATATGATGAAAAGAGACCCGGGGGCCGTAGGTTTCACTAGTGGCTTCTCTCGAGAAAAATAGCAAACGATGGGAAAACAATTATTGTTGGGCAATTGATAGAACTTTAAATAATCATGACGATATCCAGGCAATGATCACTATATAGGCATCATGTCCAAAATTAGTAGACCGACTCCTGCCTGCATCTACTACTATTACTCCACACATCGACCGCTATCCAGCATGCATCTAGTGTATTAAGTTCATGGAGAAATGGAATAATACAATAAGAACGATGAAATGATGTAGACAAAATCTATTTATGTAGAAATAGACCCCATCTTGTTATCCTTAATGGCAACGATACATACATGTCATTTCCCGTTCTATCACTGGGATCAAGCACCGTAAGATCGAACCCATCAGAAAGCGCCTCTTCCCATTACAAGATAAATAGATCAAGTTGGCCAAACAAAACCCAAATATCGGAGAAGAAATACGAGGCTGTAAGCAATCATGCATATAAGAGATCAAAGAAGACTCAAATAAGTTTCATGGATAAAAACATAAATCTGATCATAAACTCAAAGTTCATTGGATCCCAACAAACACACCGCAAAAGGCTTACATCATATGGATCTCCAAGAAACCATTGTATTGATAATCAAGAGAGAGAGAGAGGAAGCCATCTAGCTACTAACTACAGACCCATAGGTGTACAAAGAACTACTCACGCATCATCAGAGAGGCACCAATGGAAGTGGTGAACCCCTCCATGATGGTGTCTAGATAGGATCTGGTGGTTCTAGACTGTGCGGCGGCTGGAATTGATTTTCGTCGACTCCCCTAGGGTTTATAGAATATTGGGGTATTTATAGAGCAAAGAGGCGGTCCAGGGGGCACCCAAGGTGGGCACAACCCACGTGGGCGTGCCTGGAGGCCCAGGCGCTCTGTGGGTGTTACCCTTGTCGAGGCTCCCCTCAGGTGCTTTCTTAGCCCACTGGATGTCTTCTGGCCCAAAAAAATCCTCAAAAAGTTTCACTATGTTTGGACTCTATTTGGTATTAATTTCCTGCGATGTAAAAAACATGCAGAAAACAGCAACCGGCACTGGGCACTATGTCAATATGTTAGTACCAAAAAATGATATAAAATGACTATGAAATGATTCTAAAACATCCAAGAATGATAATATAACAGCATGTAACAATCAAAAATTATAGATACACTGGAGACGTATCAAGATGGAACTCAGGAGGGAGGATGCCAAGGGAGTCACGATGGAGGAGGATGAAGGAGATTCGCTTGAGGTTAAACCTCCGGCTTCGGAGAGAGGTGCTCTGGCAGGCATCTCCACTATCCCAAATCCCCATCAAGCAATAAGGACTACAAGCAACCATGAAGGCCAAGGGATACACGAAGGGCTTCCTCCTAGGAGGCCCTTACAAAGGTTAAATCAGAACAACTTTCATAATTTGGTTCATAACTATGGAGTGGATAATACTTCTCATGCTCATATTCCCTCCAATTGGGACATATCCCGTCCAAGTAAAAGTGATGCAGGAAAAAGTTCTTGGTGGCCTAAAAATAAGCATCTTTTGGAGGAAATTCAGAAGAATGCGAATATGCTCCAACATGTACTCTGAGAAGTGCAGGACCTTAAGGGCCCTAATGAAGCTGACAAATACATCATCAACTCCATCATCACCACCTCCGAAGAAAGAGATCTAAATATATGGGTATGGGCACTCCCCTTGGCTTGTTCCAAGCTTGGGGAGATGCCTTGGTATCGTATCACCATCACACCTTTACCTTTATCGTTTTTATTAGTTCGATACTGTTGGTTATATCTAGATCTAGTAGAATAAAGTTTTTTAGTATGATCTAGCTTTGAGTTTTCTTTTGAGATCTGCCTATGTAATCGAGTCCGTGAGTTATATAATAAAGAGTAGTTTTGAGTTGAGGGATTTGCTTTCTTGCTATGATCTATTAAAGAATAAAAAGAAATAAAAAGATCATATAATGATCTTATGGAGAGTGATAACTTCACATATAAAGAGTATGCTGAATAAAATTGTTGAGAGTTGACAAACTTAGTTTTGGTCATTGTTGCAATTAATAGGAAGTAATAAAGAAAGAGAGGTTTCACATATAAATACATTATCTTGGACATCTTTTGTGATTGTGAGCACTCATTAAAATATGACTTGCTAAAAGGTTGATGTTGGACAAGGAAGACAACATAATGGGTTATGTTTTCCTATATCCAAATAGAAGTTATATTATCATGGATCCTCCAACATGTTGAGCTTGCTTTTCCCTCTTATGCTAGCCAAATCCTTTGGACCAAGTAGAGATACTACTTGTGCATCCAAACATCCCTTAACCCAATTTTTCCATGAGAGTCCACCATACCTACCTATGGATTGAGTAAGATCCTTCAAGTAAGTTGTCATCGGTGCAAGCAATAAAAATTGCTCTCTAAATATGCATGATCTTTTAATGTGGAGAAAATAAGCTTTCTACGAACTTGTGATATGGAAGAAATAAAAGCGACAGACTGCATAATAAAGTTCTTTATCACAAGCGGAAATATAGAGTGACATTCTTTTGCATTAAGATTTTGTGCATCCAGCCATAAAAGTGCATGACAACCTCTGTTTCCCTCTGCGAAGGGCCTATCTTTTACTTTTATCTTCTACGCTTATAAAAGAGTCATGATGATCTTCACCTTTTCTTTTTACACCTTTTCTTTTTGGCAAGCACTGTGTGTTGGAGAAAGATCCAGATATATATATTCACTCGGATGTAGGTTATCATAAAGTATTATTGTTGACATTACCCTTGAGGTCAAAGGTTGGGAGGCGAAACTATAAGCCCCTATCTTTCTTTGGGTCCAACTGAGGCTTTGAACTCATAAGTATCACATGAGTGTTAGCAATCATGAAAGACTAAAAGATGGTTGAGTATGTGGACTTGCTATACAAAAGCTCTTAAATTGACTCTTTCCGATGTTATGATAAATTGCAATTGCCTCAATGACTGAGATCATAGTTTGTTAGTTTTCAATGGAGTTTCTGATTCATATTATCTTGTGAATGAATTGTTACTTTAGCATAAGAAACTATATGATAATATATGTTGTTGTTCTAAAGATGATCATGATGCCCTCATGTCCGTACTTTATTTTATCGACACCTCTTTCTCTAAACATGTGGACATATTTATCGATTTCGGCTTTCGCTTGAGGACAAGCAAGGTCTAAGCTTGGAGGAGTTGATACGTCCATTCTGCATCATGCTTTTATATTGATATTTATTGCATTATGGGCTGTTATTATACATTATGGCACAATACTTATGCCTTTTCTATATTATTTTACAAGGTTTACACAAAGAGGGAGAATGTCGGCAGCTGGAATTCTGGACAGGAAAGGAGCAAATCTGAGGGACCTATTCTGCACAACTCCAAAAGTCCTGAAAATTTACGAAGAATTATTTTGGGATATATAAAAAATACTGGGAGAAGAAAGTACCAGAGGGGATCCACTAGGCAACCACAAGGGTGGGGGCGCGCCCTACCCCCTGGGCATGCCCCCTGGCTTGTGGCCCCCCTGGCAGGCCTCCGGTGCCCATCTTCTGCTATATGATGTGTTTTGACCTGGAAAAAATAAAGAGGAAGCTTTCAGGATGAAATGCCGCCCTCTCGAGGCGGAACCTGGGCAGAAGCAATCTAGGGCTCTGGCGGAGCTGTTCTGCCGGGGACACTTCCCTCCCGGAGGGGGAAATTGAAGCCCTCGTCATCACCAATGATCCTCTCATCGAGAGGGGGTCAATCTCCATCAACATCTACACCAGCACCATCTCCTCTCAAACCCTAGTTCATCTCTTGTATCCGATCTTTGTCTCAAAACCTCATATTGGTATCTATGGGTTGCTAGTAGTGTTTGTTACTCCTTGTAGTTGATGCTAGTTGGTTTATTCGGTGGAAGATCATATGTTCAAATCCTTAATGCTATTCAATACCCCTCTAATTATGAACATGAATATGCTTTGTGAGTAGTTACATTTGTTTCTGAGGACATGGGAGAAGTCTTGTTATAAGTAATCATGTGAATTTGGTATTCGTTCGATATTTTGATGAGATGTGTGTTGGTTCTCCTCTAGCGGTCTTATGTGAACATCGACTACATGACACTTCACCATGATTTGGGCCTAGGAGAAGGAATTGGGAAGTAATAAGTAGATGATGGGTTGCAAGAGTGACAGAAGCTTAAACCCAAGTTTATGTGTTGCTTCGTGAGGGGCTAATTTGGATCCATATGTTTCATGCTTTTTTTACTATAAACAGTTGGGTAAACACCCCATTGCAACTTTTATTCATATGTTTCATGCTATGGTTAGATTTATCTTAATTCTTCTTTCGTAGTTGCGGATGCTTGCGAGAGGGGGTAATCATAGGTGGGAGGCTTGTCCAAGTAAGGGCGGCACCCAAGCACGGGTCCACCCACATACCAAATTACCAAAGTAACGAATGTGAATTATATGAGCATGATGAAAACTAACTTGACAACAATTCCCATGTGTCCTCGTGAGTGCTTTGCATTATATAAGAGTTCGTCCAGGCTTGTCCTTTGCTACAAAAAGGATTGGGCCATCTTGTTGCACCTTAGCTACTTTTGTTACTTGTTACCTGTTGCGAATTATCTTATCACACAACTATGTGTTACTGATAATTTCAGTGCTTGCAGAGAATACCTTGTTGAAAACCGCTTGTCATTTCTGTCTGCTCCCCATTGGGTTCGTCACTCTTACTTATCGAAAGGACTACGATAGATCCCCTATACTTGTGGGTCATCAGGCCCCACATGCCAGGGTTGACTTAGTCAACCTTTTGATCTGCTGACATCATGTTGATGTCATGCTGGCACAATAATTGTATTTTTTAATTAATATATATATCTGTTAATTCCATAATATTATTAAAACATTGAAAAATTGATATAAAATAATCCATATAAAGGGCAACCTGGTGCATGTAGCTCCCGCTTGCGCAGGGTCCAGGGAAGGGTCCGACCACTTTGGGTCTATAGTACGCAGCCTTTCCCTACATTTCTGTAAGAGGCTGTTTCCAGGACTTGAACCCATGACCTCATGGTCTCTCGGATGAAAATACTTTGTACGTAAAAGTTGCTCCGAAAAACATGAAAAATCCGAGTATGCACTCCATTCGTGTGCCACACGTCCCTAGCATAGCAAACATGGAACCGTCCACCTCTGTTTCACCTGTCCAAAAGTACCAAACTCCGGGAATACTTTCTCGAATGTTTTCCCGCTTCGTCAGTAGTACCTAGTACCACGTTAGGGCATTCCAAGCACCGCTTATTGACATGTCATGCATCGTCATACATCTGTTTGCATTGTATTCCTTGTATCTTCCCCCTCTACTCTCCCATAGACTTCGAGACTGGGACCGTTATTGCCCCGATCGACTACGGTCACTACAAAAAAAAAGACACATCCGTGACATTTTGGGCCGAACGAATTTTTTTTCTGTCATACATATGACACTTCTATGACGATAATTGTGACAAAACCCGGTATCATCATAGATGTGGTGGCCTCCTACTTCTATGACAAAAAATCATGACAGAAAATGGGCTTTTCGTCCTGGGCAGGCCGGAGACGCAGCTGCATGACATTCTTTGGGCCGTCCATGACGGAAAAAACTGTGGTAGAAGCGAGGGGGAGGAAAATTTTGGGGAGTTGCCGGTTACGGTGGGAGGTCGGGGGCCGAGCGATGCACGTTTCTCTTATACACGTACGCGCGTGTGTGCGAGGCGTTGGTTCTAACTGAACCCGAGCGAGGCGTTGGGCTCTAACTGAACCCGAGCGATTGCACTGCAGGCTACGCGTTACTGAACCCGAGCGATCGATCGATGGCTGTTAACTGAACCCGATGGAGCGATTCCTTCGCTATTGCTGCTAACTGAAGCTGATCGATTGGATGAACAGTGAGC
>NC_057798.1:551751885-551755570 GCF_018294505.1 Triticum aestivum | reverse complement strand
GTCCATTTCCTCCGTTTTGCGGTACGCCACACCCTTCCCGATCAACAGGACCCCCGTTTCGACCGTAGGAGGTCCGTTTCCTTCATTTTGTGGTATGCCACACCCCTCCCGATCAACAGGACCCGTTCCGAACGTAGGAGGTCCGTTTCCTCCATTGTGCGGTACGCCATGCCTCGTTTCCATCGCCTGTTCCGTCCAAGCCGGTTGGCTCCCACGTGTTCCGTTGCCTCCCGATGAACACGACGCATTCCGTTGCCTCCCGATGAACACGACGCATTCCGTTGCCTCCCGATGAACACGACGCATTCCGTTGCCTCCCCATGAACACGACGACGACGATGTTTCTCTGTTCCGACCCAGCCATGTATGTATGCGCGAGTAGGCGTTCGAGACCCTGCCCGTATGTACGTACGTGGCCGTATTTTCTTTCTTGCACCCTCGCCGCTGTACGTACGTATACATGCTATGTGCGCGCCTCTACTACGACACGTGCGTGCCTCTACAACAACCAGTATGTACATATATGTTCGCGACCAGAATGACAACGCTACGTACGCTTCGGCCAGGTGGGTCCCGACTGTCAAGCACTTCCTTGCCTGCAAAGATGTAGCTGGTGGGTCCCAGCAGTCAGGGGGGCGAATCGTTTTTTTGCCCGGACGCACTTCCTTGCGTGCGAAGATGTAGCTGGTGGGTCCCAACAGTTAGGGGGGCGAATCGTTTTTTTGCCCGGACGCACTTCCTTGCGTCCGAAGGTGTCGCTGGTGGGTCCCGGCGGTCAGGGGGGCGAATCGTTTTTTTTTGCCCGGACGCACTTCCTTGCGTGCGAAGATGTAGCTAGTGGGTCCTAGCAGTCAGGGGGAAATGTTTTTTTTCACGAAATACAGTGGCCCGTCCGGTGGGTCCCAGCTGTCAGGTGGAGGAATCATTATTTTTCGCGTAATAAGGAGGCACTTCCTTGCTGCGGCCGTGGACCCAGCTGTCAGCCTCTCCACATACAGTCCACGTCTGATGGAAGTCGTTCCTTGACCACGTTGACCATGCCGCGCCGAGAGCACCAGGGTGATGGACGACGGCGAGGCCTAGGAAGGGGACGATGGGGAGCCGGGGAAGACGCGGTAGTGGAAGCTTGCGCGGAGAGGAGTACAAGGGTTCACTGGTTCGGCTGCGGTGTGAGGCTGTCGTCACCGCAGGGCCTGGCCAGCAATGGGAATAGTAGGGGGCAGTGAGGTCTCCGCGGCAGCACAGCCGGCCATGAGAGGCAGCAGCATGCGGCACGACCGGCGCTGCTTTGGGCGGCTGGAGCAAGAAGACCAGATGTTCAAGAAGCACTACAGCCGTTGGATGGACATCGTACGGTCACTGGAGCTAGAATCGTTCATATTGACTAAAGTTGACAAAGGCCCCCGTCTCAGTGAACTTAGTAGGCCCACAAGTCAGCCTCCCACCATGGTGGGTCCCAGCTAGCAAGGGGAGTATTCATTTTTTTGTGCGTAATAAGGAGGCACTTCCGATGGGTCCGAGCTGACAGCGCGGGGAACTTTTTTTCACGAAATATGCTGGCCCGTCCGGTGGGTCCCAGTAGTCAGGTGGAAAATGTTTTTTTCGAGAAATAAGGTGGCACGCCCGGTGGGTCCTTGCTGTCAGGTGGAGGAATAATTATTTTGCGCGTAATAAGGAGGCACTTCCTTGCGGCCGCCTGGACCCAGCTGTCAGCCTCTCCACGTACAGTACTCTTCCAATGGAAGTCGGTCGTTGACCATGTTGACCACGCCGCGCCGAGAGCACCAGGGCGGTGGTCTAGACGACGGCGAGGTCTAGGAAGGGGACGACGCGGAGCCGGGGAAGACACAGCAGAGGTAGCCCGCGCGGAGAGGAGTACGAGGGTTCACTGGTTTGGCTGCGGTGTGAGGCTGCCGTCACCACAGAATAACAGGGGGTGTGGGTGAGTAGAGGGATACCCTGGGCCAGCGGTGGGAGTAGTAGGGGGTGGTGAGGCCTCCGCGGCATCATAGCTGGCCACGAGAGGCAGGAGCACACAGCACGACCGGCGTTGCTTTCGGCGGCTGGAGCAAGAAGACCAGAGGTTGAAGAAGCACTATGGCCGTTGGATGGACACCATACGGTCACTAGAGCTAGAATCGTTCATATTGACTAAGTTGACAAAGCCCTCCGTCCCCGTCAACTTAGTTGGCCCACAAGTCATCCTCCCACTATGGTGGGTCCCATCTAGCAGGGTGGGTATTCATTTTTTTGTGCGTAATAAGGAGGCACTTCCTTGCATGTGAAGATATAGCTGGTGGGTCCGACATGTTAGCGGGGAGAATGTTTTTTTCGTGAAATACAGAGGCCCTTCCGGTGGGTCCCAGCTGTTAGGTGGAGGAATCATTATTTTGCGTGTACAGTCCACGACCAATGGATGTTGTTCATTAACCACGTTGACCAGGCCGCGCCGAGAGCACCATGGCGGTGGACGACGACGAGGCCTAGGAAGGGAACGACACGGAGCCGGGGAAGACTCGGCAATGGTTGCCCACGCGGTGGGGAGTACGAGGGTTTACTGGTCCGGCTGCCGTCGCCAGAAAATGACAGGAGGTGTGGGTGAGTAGAGGAATGGCCTGGCCAGCAATGAAGTAGGGTGGGGCGTTGCGGCCTATGCGGCAGCACAGCCGGCCACGGGAGGCGGGAGCAGGCAGTCCCACCGGAGCTGGTTTGGGCGGCTGGAGCAAGAAGATCAGATATTGAAGAAGCAGCACGGCCGTTGGATTAACATCCAATGGTCACTGCTGCTAGAATCGTTTGTGGACTAAGTTGACAAAGCCAAAGTACACGTCAACCTAGTAGACCCACAAGTCAGCCTCCAAATCTGTCCCAAACAGCATACAGCCCGAAATTTCTAGCCAGATTCAAATTAATTTTAAATCTAAATATACCTTAATTAAATTCAATGAAATTTTACCCGCACAAAAACAATGAAATTTAAAATACCAAAATCCGAAAGAAAACAGTATTTTGGAACTAATTGCCTGTTTGTTGTATTTTTTCATTTTACAGCCCATTTATTATTACTTATAGCCCATTTCTTATTACTTATAGCCCATTTATTATTACTTATAGCCCATTTTCTGGGCAAAATGCATCCCTCCTCGTCTTGAAAGATTTCCGGCCTAGCAGGGCGTAGAAAAGCAAGTAGGCCTATGTTGGTTATTCTGCAAAAAAACAAAATAGCCGGCTAGCCATTTTTCAGAAAGGAAAAAAACAAACTGGCTGGTCATGTGCTAAACATATAAAATAAAAGCCTGGGCTAGACGGGCCACGGGTCCCGCACAACCCAGTTGATACCCTTCTCCGTCCCGAAAAAACAAAATTACTGTGCACGCTGCTGGGTCCCTACTGTCATCCTCACCATGTAAAGTCATCTCCTTATTCCTCTCGGTTGTTGACCATGTTGACAACACCGGAGGGCGGTGCCGCGGCGAGCGAACCAAGGCGGAGGACGATGGTGAGGCCTTGGACGGGAACGAACAGGAGCCGGGGAAGATCACAGCCAGCCGTGGGAGGCGGGAGCAGGCGGTCCCGCCGGCGTTGGTTTGGCTTTGGCGGCTCGAGGAAGAAGAGACCGAAGAAACGCGACAGACGTTAAATGTCAATCGAACGGTCAAGGTTGGCACAATCATTTTTTGACTAA
>NC_057798.1:551744798-551751545 GCF_018294505.1 Triticum aestivum | reverse complement strand
AAAAACTTAACCTTTTCCCAATTTTAGTCTTTGGCAGATTTTAGCAAACTTAGCACAAGTCAAGCATTCTTCACACAATTCAAGCAAGCATGCAAAGATTATATGAGCAGCGGAATTTAAAGCATGCAACTTGCAAGAAAGTAAAGGGAAGGGTTTGGAGAATTCAAACGCAATTGGAGACACAGATGTTTTTGTCGTGGTTCCGATAGGTGGTGCTATCGTACATCCACGTTGATGGAGACTTCAACCCACGAAGGGTAACGGTTGCGCGAGTCCACGGAGGGCTCCACCCAAGAAGGGTCCACGAATAAGCAACCTTGTCTATCCCACCATGGCCGTCGCCCATGAAGGACTTGCCTCACTAGCGGTAGATCTTCACGAAGTAGGCGATCTCCTTGCCCTTACAAACTCCTTGGTTCAACTCCACAATCTTGTCGGAGGCTCCCAAGTGACACCTAGCCAATCTAGGAGACACCACTCTCCAAGAAGTAACAAATGGTGCGTTGATGATGAACTCCTTGCTCTTGTGCTTCAAATGATAGTCTCCCCAACACTCAACTCTCTCTCATAGGATTTGGATCTGGTGGAAAGAGGATTTGAGTGGAAAGCAACTTGGGGAAGGCTAGAGATCAAGATTCATATGGTAGGAATGGAATATCTTAGCCTCAACACGTGAGTAGGTGGTTCTCTCTTAGAAATGGTAAGTTGGAAGTGTAGGTTTGTTCTGATGGCTCTCACCACGAATGAAGAGGAGGTGGAGGGGTATATATAGCCTCCACACAAAATCTAACCATTACACACAATTTACCAATCTCGGTGGGACCGAATCAACAAACTCGGTCAAACCGATTTAGTAAACCTAGTGACCGTTAGTGATTTCGATGGGACCGAAATGCAACTCGGTAGGACCGATATGGTTAGGGTTAGGGCATAACATAATCTCGATGAGACCGATTACACAAACTCGGTGAGACCGATTTTGGTAATTAGCTAACCAGAGAGTTGGTCAGGTAAAGTCGGTGGGACCGATTCGCTCATTTCGGTGAGACCAAAATGTTACAAAAAGGAAACATAGAGTTTACATTACAATCTCGGTGGGATCGATCGCTCACTTCGGTTAGACCGAAACGTTACGAAGGGAAACAGAGAGATTACAATCCCATCTCGGTGAGACCGAGATCCCTATCGGTGAGACCGATTTGCCTAGGGTTTGTGGCAGTGGCTATGACATCTGAACTCGGTGGCGCCGGATAGAAAGAATCGGTAGGGCCGAGTTTGACTTTGGGTTTAGGTCATATGTGGATATGAGAAAGTAGTTGAGGGTTTTTGGAGCATATCACTAAGCACTTGAAGCAAGAAACTCATCAAGCAACACCTCATCCCTCCTTGATAGTATTGGCTTTTCCTATAGACTCAATGTGATCTTGGATCACTAAGATATAAAATGTAGAGTCTTGAGCTTTTGAGCTTGAACCAATCCTTTTCTCCTTAATATTTTGAGGGATCCACTTTCATCATCCATGCCATGCCATTCATTGAGCTTTCCTGAAATATTTGTCTTGGAATAGTATTAGCTCAATGAGCTATATGTTGTTATGAATTACCAAAACCACCTAGGGATAGTTGCACTTTCAAACGTTCGCCACATAAGTGTCTAGCACCCTGGGTTTTCAACCGAGAGGTCTTGGGTTCGAGTCCGAGGAACTCTCAATTTTGTCCTCCTTCCTTCCTCGCAAAAAAAGGGAAAGAAAATCAAAGACTTGGGAAGGCATACAAAACAAGCTAGTGTACCAGTAAAGAGACGTTGCCAAGTTTTAGAAAAAAGAAAGACGTGCTCTTGTAGCCGGTTCGAATCCAAACCTAGACTATGACTATATATGGTGCTATGCCACTCTGCAAGTAATGAAACTGACATATCCAACATTCGCTTCTCCTCTTCTCTACTTACTCTGCCTAGCATCAGAAGCTCTAGCCGCAACAACCATGTCCGATGGCTGCTCGTCCACCTGCTCTTCAGAAGGCAACAACCAGATATGCGCCAAGTCGCCACCCGTACCATCGCATGTGGGTTTCATCACACCCCCGCCGGCACACGCACCGTAGCCGATTGCTCATCGCAACCCGCTGCCGTTGGTATGGTGCCATTGCTGCAAATCACGCAGAGTCATCCGTCGCGTCCCAACCACAATCCGCAACCCTGGCCGAGTCTTCTACAAATGCCGAATCATGGGGTAATAATATGTTTAAGTGTTGTTCTGCTGCTTTCAGTTGCTGATTTTTTTTAATAGTTTGGTTGATGATCTTCCAATTTGATTCATGCAGAAAAGGGAAGATTCGTGTGATTTGTATTTCTGGGAAGTTGCTGATGTGGGGGAATGCAACTATGCTGATTATTTGGTTAGCCAAGGAATCCCAATACCAGCAGGTTGGGGTGTTGGACAAGTAATTGAAGGAACGACAGAAGAGGAAGATGCAGAGCAGAAGGTTAAAGATGCAGTTCCTCTGATCATGGCCAAGCAACAGCTGTTGAATGGCCTTGATAGCAATGAGGAGATGAAAGAGCTTGTGAAGATAATGGGCAAAATCGATGTGCTCTATAGGATGATTGTCTCTTTATTTGCAGTGTATGTAGCACTCGTGATGTATTCAGTGGCTACGACATGAGCACTTTGCTGAAACTAGTAATGAATGAAACCTGTGTAGCAGGCTAGGCGTAGTGTTGTGAACATCTAATGATTTCTATTAATGGAAATCAGGGGGTATCCCCTTTTGCTCATATAAATAAATAAAGAGCAGAGGCCCTGTCGGGTCAGCTTTGTTCTCATTCGAAGACGTCGAGCAAATTGCAGTCCAATAGCAAACTATGTCATCAAATTCAAGTTTCACAGCCAAATATGAGTACAACTAAACAACAATGTCATCATGTTTTAGTTGTCATACAATCACCAAACACAAATCAGCATACATAACAAGTGATGTTCTCACAGCAAAATACTAAACAACATGTTCATCAGGTTTCAGTTGTCATAGCAAACACAATTTCACATAGTAGATAAAAAAGCGTCTTCTGACAGGAAAATACGACAAAAGCAATGTAATCATCATCCGCAGCAGCAGCGTCAACATCTTCACCATGTGTATCAGTCTGAATCGTAATTCCCCACGGTGTCATCTTCTTCGTCCTCAACGTCCTCAAACATTGGCTTCTTCTTGATCAACTCTTGTATGTCCACAGCACGACAGGCAATCTTTTCGCCGGCGTCATTGACGTGATGGTTCTCAAAGATATTAGGAACATCTGTGCTATCTTGTACATCAGGAGCAGTGTAAGCATCATCTTGTTGTGCAACTTCATTAAACAAATTCCTCTGCTCAAACATTTGCAATACTCTCCAGTCATCGCTACGTGCAAATGTGTCTTCCAAGAAAAATATCTAGGTTGCTTGATTTGCCAAAATAAAAGGCTCGTTGGTCTGCTATGCTGCCTTTACATTTATGGATTTGAAATAATCATCAGCTCTGGATTTTGCGATCCTGGAAAACAGGTTATACCAACGACAGCACAACAGAACCACACACCGATGATCCTCGAAACTGGAGATATACTGCAACTGAACAATGTCTGTTATGTTAGCATACATTTCAGTTGTCTCTTTGTCATACGTATCCATGCTCATGATGGCACTATTTTGTGTCTTTCTGCCTTCGTCTCGTGCAAGGGTGTTGTAGCGCACATCTCCAACAACGCAAGATTCATAATGTCTTACCTGAGTATCAAGACCCATTGCTAGTGAGTAAAGGGCATCATCAACTGCCTGCCCATCCTCCTGCATCTTCTTAACCTATGGTTAGAAAATAGACAAGTTGATCATCTTATGTACTCAATATATTAAAAAAACTGACAATGCACTTCAAAAGCTTACATGGTTCTTGAACCATTTCACAAGTCCTGCCATAACCAATTTGTCAATGTTTCTTGGATTTTGCGACAATAACTCCTCTTTGTAGATGCTGCACAACATAGTGGTCGCGTCAAACATCTAAATATATAAGAATGTGCTGCAAGTTTAGTAGATTACGATGTATTAGCTACAGTACTGCACTTACTTGATATAAGGTAGTATCTCAGGACAGTTATTCAACACATACCAAACCATTTTGTCCAAATCTTTAGGTTTGTCCTTTTGTCGACTCTTCCCTGTAACTCGAACAGAATAATTGAAAACATGGAGCCCGGAATTGTCTTCACCCACCTCTTTGCTAAGCTGATCAGCTGTTTCAATGTATTTTGAGCAGAATGTCAACGCTTCTATAGCAATCACTACAGGAATCAGCTACTTTGCCATCTACCGCGATGGACGGCAAAGGCATGGATGGCGGACGACAAAAGGGGACGTCAAAGTACGGGACGGCTAAGAGCTACGTTGCCGTCTGCTTCGGGGGGCTGACGGTAAAGGGCTCTTTGCCATCAGCAGCGGACGGCAAAGAATGCAGACGGCAATAAATGCGCTGTTACTCCGTTAGGTGGTTAACGGCAGGCCTTTGCCGTCCGCCGAATGATGTCAGCCGACGTCACTACACGGTAGGCCTTTGCCGTCCACCGCTGTAGGCAAACTTTTTTTTCTCTTTTGCCGTTAGCCACTGTAGGCAAACTGACCAAATTGGTCAGCCTCCCAGGAAGCACAGTTGCCTGCCACGTGGCCTCTTTGCCGTCCGCTGCTGATGGCAAAGAGCCCTTTGCCATCGGTGGCAGACGGCAAAGAGCCTGCATATTGGCTTTTTTTTTTGTTTTTTTAAATCCAACAATTTTCACAGCAAATATATATGACATATATAGATATATTTCACAGGGCTATTTAACAGCACATAAGTTTCATTGCACATACATATATAGTTCCATCCATTCATACATAGCAAGTTGCACATACACATAAGTTGCAACCATTAGGAAGTTGCACATACATATTACAATGCAAAGTTTCATCAAGATAGCAAGTTCCATCGTAGCAAGCTAGAATAATACTAGAAGAGAATGAAATAAAAAACAAGCACTCCATCATAGCAAGCTAGCTTCTGAGAAGTGAATGAAATCTGCAAAATGGCAAATAAGAAAGTTAGGAAAAGGTGACTAGAAGAAGAAGACTAGAAGAAGAAGCACGCCATCGTTTGTGAGGTAACTTAGGTGAAATGGATCGTTTATGAGCTAACTTAGGTAAAGTGCATCATTTTAGAGCTAACATAGGTAAAATGGATCATTTATGAGCTAACTAAGCTAATTATGCCGTTTTTTTACATAAGTAAGCTAAGTACATGTCATTATTGAGCAAACCTAGTTAACTAAGCATATTATAACTAACTTAGCTCATTTTGGAGGAAACAAAGCTAAGTATAGATCGTTTTAGAGCTAACTTAGGTAAAATGGATGGTTTTGGAGGTCAGTAAGCTTATTAAGTCATCTTGGAGGAAAAGAAGCTAACTCTAGGTCATTAAGGTAAGCATATTGGAGGAAATAAAGATAAGTCTAGGTCTTTATGCATTTGTTAAGCAAAAAACTAGAGAAACTTACCATGATCATGGAGGTGTGGGAGCGGGCTGGCTCGTGCCAGTAGCTGGAGAAGGATCGTGTGATGCTTGTGTGGAGTTACGCTGCACCAAAGATCATTTCCAATGTTTCGTTAGCATGATGACACTCAAATGTTAAGACTAGCAAGTAACGTCCATTCAAATTAAACTCACCGTGGTCTCAGGAGCAATCTCTGGATCAATGGCTATGGAGCCATGGGACCTCCCGCCACTAGATATCATCACCTGCTCTGGATTGTAGGGAATCTGGCTCGGGTTAAACTCCTCCCCTTTCCTCGCCTTCCCCTTGATTTGCTTGTAAGAGGCAGTGTGGGCCATGGCATACAGGTCGTACCCCTCTGGCACCTTATCCGTCTTATTGTAGCATGCCTGAAAGAGAGAAACAAAGTAAATTAGTAATTAAAGGGCTCAAGCTAGCATGATGAATGAATTGCATTAATCATGAAGCAAACCACATACCCAATTTCGCTCGAACTGATATAAGCTGGAGCTACCTTGATGGTGTGGCACACCTTCAATTTGGGCACGTTTGTCCTTGGCCTCAGTCGGCTCCCCTTCCATCTTTCAACACCTACCATGACAAAGAGTAAACGAAATTAGTACAACATAAAAAAAATACCGACATGAATAATAATATGTATATCACTTAATTGTATCATCATCAAGTACAACATAAAAAAATTGAATACCTGAGAGGTCATCCGCAGCAGTAACCTCTTCTTGTTCCGGCTCTTCTTGTTCCTCCTCTGGGGTGATGTGGGATTCACTTTCGCTGTCTACTTCAATGTTTTGGGGTGAAGTAATTAATGGGGGAGGAGGACATGTCATTTCTGCTCACCCACGAACGAAGGGGCATAGCTCGTCAAACGCACGGCGAGGTCGTCGAACAACAAACCTCACAGCGATGAAACAACTTCACATTTAATACTACCCGATCAACACAATTATATATGATGTTTTTATAAAAAAATCGAAAAATATATGACCTAACTAATAATTCACAAATATATGACCCCGTCGGCCTCTGGATCGGGGTCGGGGTCGGTCTCGGGGTCGGGGTCGGGGTGTCGGGGTCGGGGTCGGGGTCTCGGGGTCGGGGAGCCGTGTCGGGTCGGGTTTTCCCCTCTTTTTTCCTTTTCTTCTTCTTCCTCTTCTTCCTTTTCT
>NC_057798.1:551740499-551743920 GCF_018294505.1 Triticum aestivum | reverse complement strand
GCGGCCGCCGTTAGATAGGTTAAATCTTTGCCGTCCGCCCCCCTTTGCCATCCGCTTTTTTGCTCTTTGCCGTCCGCTAGCGGACGACAAAGAGGGGGGGGAGGGCGTTAAGTTTTTTTTAGCAGCTCGTCTGTGGGGCCCCTCCCTCTTTGCCGTCCGCTAGCCGATGGGAAAGCTTCTTTGCCGTCCGCTAGCGGACGGCAAAGAAAGGGCTGATGGCAAATGTGATCTTTGCCATCAGCCAGTTCTTTGCCGTCTGTTTTTTGGAAACGGACAGCAAAGACCTCCTTTGCCGTCAGCTAGCAGACGGCAAAGAAAAGGCTGATGGCAAATCCTCTGATTCCAGTAGTGAATGTAGGCCTCTGCAATGGAACCCTCGGGTCTAGCTCTGTTCCTAACATAGCTCTTGAAAGTGCCTAGCCGCCTTTCAATAGGGTACATCCAGCCATACTGTACTGGACCTCTAAGTAGTGCCTCATCAGGTAGATGAACAGCCAAATGCACCATCACATCAAAGAAGGCTGGAGGATATATCTTCTCAAGGTCGCATAGGATAGTTGGTATCTTGTCTCTAAGATGCTCCAAAGCATCTATCCTGATATTTCTACTGCAGAGTTCCCTGAAGAATTGTCCCAACTCTGCAATTGCTCTGTATAAGTCAGGGCGGCCCAATCCTCTAAGGATAACAGGTAAAACCCTTTGAAGTAGGATGTGGCAGTCATGAGTTTTCAACCCTTGTACCTTGTTTCCATCTGCACTGACTCTCCTTTCAGGGTTGGAAGCAAATCCATGTGGGAATCTCACACGTGACAGGACCTCGCAGAATTCTTTTCTTTTTACCTTGACCAAGACGTACACAGCTGGTGCCATATCCCGTGGTTTACCTTCATCTTGCACCTGCAAATCCTTTCTGATACCCAGGTGTGTCAAATCAATCCTAGATTTTAAGGTATCTTTCGTCTTGCCTTCAATGTTAAGAAGTGTGCCGATAATGCTGTCACATATATTTTCCTCGATGTGCATCACATCAAGATTATGCCGCAGATCCAAATCTTTCCAATACTCCACGTCCTACAAACTGGACCTACGGGTAGACAATAATATCTCTTCTACCGTGCCACGCTTCCTTTTCCCTCTACCATTACCAGGATGGTTTCCTGGTGTAATATGCCTGACCTTCTCTAATTCCACTTGCAACTCATCGGCGGTGAGCCTCTTTGGCGCATCACGGTTTTCATGCTTTGCATTGAACAAATGTCTTCGGTATTTTCTAGGATGCGGCTTGTCCTTGGCAAGGAAACGGCGGTGTCCAATGTAACAGATCTTGCTGAGTATTGCGTATGACAGCGGATTCCTGTCACAACAAACACATGCATTATAACCATGTGTCGTTCGCCCTGACATAGTGCCCAAAGCCGGATAATCATGGACGCACCAAATTACAACAGCACACAGAAAGAAATCAGCTGGTGGGCTGCTATATAGGTCTCGAGTGAGAACACCCTTCCATAGCTGTTGAAGTTCCTCCATAAGAGGCTCCATGAACAAATCAAAATCCTTTCCAGGACTTTCTGGACCTGGGATGAGCAAGGCCATCATGTAATTTGATTCTTTGGTGCAGACATTTGGAGGCATGTTGTAAGGGATAACAAGCACTAGCCACATGCTATATGTGGCGCTCTGGTGGCCAAATGGGTTAAATCCATCTGAAGCTAAGCCAAGTCTAATGTTTCTCGGGTCAGCAGCAAACTCTTTGTGTTTATCATTGAAGCTTTTCCACTCACTACCATGAGATGGATGGCTCATTACATTCTGATCTCTGTACTCCTGGTTCCTAGAATGCCACAGTACATCCTCTCTTGTTTCAGCATCATAAAACAACCTCTGCAATCTTGGTGTAATTGGAAAATGTCTCAGAACATTATGAGGAACCCTCTTCACAGCATCGCCATCTTTCCATCTTGATGATTTGCATTTCGGGCATTCACTTAAGTTGGCATAATCCTTCCGGAACAGAACACAATTATTCTTACAAACATGGATCATATCATATCCAATTCCAACTGCACGAAGGAAATTCTTCATTTTACTGTAGGTGTGTGGCAGCTCAGATGCATCTGGGAAAGATTTGCGGAAAGTAGCCAACATCGCATCGAATGATTTGTTGGTCACCTTCTCAGATGTCTTCACCTGAAGAAAGGTGACCATAGCCGAGAATACTGACAGCTTATTTCCTGGGGTAACAGCAACGTTGCATTGTTCCAACATGCGGGCCCACCGTTTTTCTTCTGCAGGTGAAAGTTCACAGAATGCACGAGCATTTCGTAGCATTGTTTCAATGTTGGTCAAACTCACTGGCTCCGCCACCACCACCTCCTCCTCCTCTTCCACCTGAGCATCAGGCAGATCAAGATGGTGATCTGCTGCTTCCACATAGTCAATAACATTGACGTTCACAGCTTCACCATGATGAACCCACCTAGTATATGTGACCGACATCCCATACAAGTGTAGATGATTTTGCACAGTTGACTGGGGTCTTGTAACTGAATTCATACAACTGCTACACAGGCAGAGCACATCTGATTTCGGACCACCGTACTCAGCTCTGATAAAGTTCATGAAGTTTTCAACCCCCTCGACATATGCAGCGGAGAATCTTCGAGCAGAAGTTATCCAAGTCATGTCCATCTGTTAGACATACAAATTAGTTCTTCTACTAGATATTACAGGAAAAACATATATGCTTTTTTATGAAGTCCAGAAAAAAAATACCTAGGTCAATGTCTAAAGCTATGGCAAGATATTTGGACGAGCAGATCTATGTAACAAAATATATGTAAAGCTAATTCAGCAAACAAATTTGAGTGCTAAATTATGGCAGGCTGTTTCAGCAGTCAATGAGGCCGAGCACACAACCATCAAACTATCGAAGGCCATCGCAGCAACAAAGATCGAGTATAAAACGGTGTAGAGATATTTCACCTAACAGATTGGCTACTAGACCACGGCAATCTACGTCACAATAAATATATGGCAGGATATTTTAGCAACTAATCGGCCTTGGCATGCCATCTCAGCAAACTACTTCGGCAAGGAAGCTTGAGTGCAGAACAGGGCAAGGAAGCTTCTTAAGCAGATCATATTGACAGTAAACTACTTCGGCAAACAGTGAGATTAACAGCGTCTATCAGCTAACATTCAGCGCTACACCGACATGAACGGGGCCTCAGTCTAGAATGTGCGTACCATGGGAGAAGCTGACCGCCGTGCGTCTCCACACGAACGTCGCCAGCGGTGGCGGTGCTAACCATCGTGCGCCTCCACAAGAACGTAGCCAGAGGTGGCGGCGCGACTAGAGGACGACAGTCTACGAGAGCGTAATGTGGGAGCGAGAGGATCTCCGTGCGTCCCCTCGATG